>NC_061109.1:56483708-56491208 GCF_015104395.2 Macrobrachium nipponense
CTGGACGGTGGTTCGATCCCATGGGGGTACGAAATTATTATCAACTAAAAAAAAAAAAATTCCCCTCGTTACATACATGAAAAAAATATATCAATTCCGAGGTAGAGCGAATTAGATATTAAAGGACATTTGTAGCTCGAATGATATATATATATTAATATCTATATATATATACGTATATCTATATATATATTATATTATACACATATATATATAATCAAATGGTAAATATTATAAAGTTTTTAATAATATAAGTTCATTATAAATATCAAGCAGGTCTGTTAACAAAACTAATTATGCAGAAGTGTAGGAATATATATATATATATATATATATATATATATATATATATATATATATATATATATATATATAATCGGATGGCTATAAAGTTTTCAATAATATAAACTCTTGTACAAAGATAAGGGCGCCTGTTAATAAAATATTATGAAGAAAATCATAGATTTTGTACAGCAATCTGCTAGCAGAAGTAATTATGCAGATTTGCAGGCTATATATTACATACATACATACATACATACATACATACACACATACACACATACATACATACACACCATATATATATATATATATATATATATATATATATATATATATATATATATATATATATATATATATATAATCGGAAAGTAAATATTATAAGGTTTTTAATTGTATCAACTCCTGTACAAAGATCAAGCACGCCTGTTTTACAAGGTATTGTAGGAAAAAAATCATAGATTTTATACAGTAATGTGCTAGCAGAAATAATTATGCAGATTTGCAAGAAAAATGAAAACGAGAAAACGAATGTAACGAAATATAAATAAACACAATCGAATGAAGATATACGTAATATTGTTCACAATAATAGAAACTCCCCGGCCTTAGCTTTCCAATACGAGCGACAATGAATGCTAACGACGCATTAGAGAATAGGTGCAACAACACCTATTCATATTTATCGGTGGAGAAGGAGATGCCAAATTCAAAGGGGCTTCGAGAGGGAACGTGGAGCGATGTCGCCCTAATTAAGTTTACGTTACATTTTGAAATTCTCTCTCATTAAGACTTACGTGTGGGGTTCCCTATATGTTTAATTAATTCCTTCGCTGCTCTTTAGCCGGTCCTCCGTTGGCAAATGAGGCTATCCGGCGACGCTAATTGATCGCATTAAATCAGAAATTAGTCTGTTTGTTATGGGCAAGCCATCCGGGGGAGGAGATGGGATTCTCGGGAAATGTAAAGTCAGAGAATAATTATTCTCCCTTTCGCGCCTTTATCTTTTAAAGGAAATATTGGATGGTATGCAACAGAATACGGAAATGAGAACCCGGGCCAAGCACAGTTGCTTATGAGGTCATTCAGCGCTGAAAGGGAAATTGAGGGTAAAGAGATTTGAAAGGATACTATAACAGGAGAAAAACCTCAGTTGCACTATGAATCAACTGTTAGGAAAGGTGGAAAGGAAGGTGGAAGAGAATATGAACGGAGGTGCTGTAAAAGGATTGAAAGGAGTTGCCTACAGTGCACCGCATGAGGCGCACTGACTGCACTAATCAATTTCATTTTTGATAGATTTCATCTTTTTAGTTTCTCTATTTTATCTTCGTTTGTGTTTGCTTCTATTATTGCTCCTCTGTCGTTATCATCATAATCTTACACCTCCCATTTCTAGAAGCAGTAGTATAATCATCACTAGTTTTTGATAACTATTATTTTAATATTTTCTCAATTTTACTGTATTTCAACTGTGCTTCTATTACACCCTCGTCATTATCACCATAATCTTAAACCTGTGATTTCTAGAAGCAATAACATAATCCACATTTTAATTTTTCAAAACTATAAGTTTTGAAATGTTATCAATTTTATTTTATTTCAACTGTACTTCTATCCCCGCTCCTTTGTTAATACCGTCATAATTTAAAACCTACGTTTTCTAACGATGAAACATACAAATTAATACGCCTTTCCTTTGTACAAATCGGGTAAAGTAAGAGAAAATCAGACAATGTATATATATATATATATATATATATTTATATATATATATATATATATATTATATATATTATATAATATATATATACATATGAATATTATATATCATATATTATATATATATATACTATATATATATATATATATATCTATATAAACACACTAGGGCAATTCTGGCACACACAGAACGACGTAAATGATAAATGATTATTTGAGAGTCGGTGCCCGCGTCAGGCCGGAATCAGAGGTCCGTGAAACGTGACTTTGTCGGGTTTAGCAAACAATGGATTCAGCCCGACCCAAATTATGTTTCCCTTTGACTGAAAGGGAAAGAGTCCTGGGGTAAAAATCGCCTCGGGTGTCGGATGAGCGATAATGACGTTTGGCAAAGTAATCCGCTCAAGGGGAACGATGCCTGGAGTTTTGACTTTGGGAGCTGGAAAGGGTCTGGAATGTAATCAGCGTAGGATTCATTATCTGGTGAGTTTGTTCTGTTAATTTTTTGCTTTATTTTTAATTTGACTCCATTACTATTATCGTTTAAAGGATGATTTTACGAAGTGTCGTGTATATGAAGTGTTTGTTTGTCTAGCGTATATATTTATGAGTTTAAGTACGTAATTACTTGATTTTCAATGTCAGTTTGTCCGTGCTAAAAAGCAGGGGGAAAAAACCCAAATGACTAAGAAGAGTGTATGATGAATAATATATGGGTGTTCTACTCTGTAATTACTCTGATTTGACGCGTCCCTAGTACTTTGATAAATTTTGTGTGTAGTAAGTTATATTATGATAAACAGTAACAAAGGCATATAACTCATGAACTTTTGATGCATAGATCTTTTAAAAATGGTCTTTGACACAGGACCTGCGTCTGACTCATGAGTATGAAAAAAGACAAGTTAGCTTTTCCGGATCTCTTACTGAAAATGTCTACAGCTAAATTTAGAGAATTCCTTTTGATGATACCTTTCCGTAACTTCTGCCCATGGGTTTCGACACACACCTGCCCAGTCACCCTATCCTCGCCCGGGGATCGAACCTGAGTCCTCTCGCTTATTAGGCGAGAATGCTATTGATCATATTACTGATGGCTCAGTGGTCAAAGTCAATGTCTAACATTATCGCTAAACCAGGCAACGGTTCGAATCCTGCCAGTGACGAAGCATTTATCGTTAATTTATAATTCCTCTTGGGTGTGGATTATTTTCAAGGTATAATAAATTGGGTAATAAAACGATGTTTGTGGCTTAATATTTGTGAATATATGTATATATGTATTTATGAATGTATGTAAATATGTTTCAATATACGTATGTATATATTCATACTGTATGCATGAATGTATGTATGAATGTATGAATATGTGTATATGTATTGACACAAATTATTGCCTCTAAAGAAACGGAAATCTAGCCAAAAGTAAAAAAAAGAAAAAAAAAAATTTAATCCCCCAAATTAAATTTTTGGTACGAAACATCTCTTCAACCCGCCCCCCCCCGCCCCCGCCGCCATGCCATCTCTCCACACACCCCCGCCCTTACCATCTTTCCACCCACCCCGCCCTTACCATCTTCACCACCCACACCCCGTCTCCATCTCTGCAGCACATAGCAAACCAATCTGAAGTTTTATGGGCGGCTTATTATCATCGATCGCGCCCGAAAAATTTGTAACGCATGAGTTATGGGCGAGTTGATGGTCGTGATCGTAGCCGATCATTTTGCCGTAATGACGTCATTCGTTCTGCGCTGAGCAGGAGCATTAGCGAAGTCCAGTTTATTGCCTGGAATATGAGTGGAAATTTCATTTGGGGGAGAGGTTTCTTGTTATTATTATTATTATTATTATTATTATTATTATTATATTATTATTATTTTGATAACCATCATCTGTTAATATTATGATTATGATTATTTCAATAATATTTGTACTTTATTATTATTATTATTATTATTATTATTATTATTATTATTATTATTATTATTATTATTATTATTATTATTATTATTAATAATAAATAATAATATATATAATAATAATATAATAATAATAATAATAATAATAATAACTGTAACTTCAAGCTGTATCTTTTAAAATAATGTTGTCATTGCTATTATTATCATTATCATTGTTATTAGTTATCATTACTTTGAAATCCTTCATATGCTAACATTATTATCATGATCATTTTATATTAGTACCAGAAAATCAGTGTTTTTTCAACTGTGTTATTATTTCTAACAATAATATAATTAATATTATTAAAACAATATTGCAAACTGACACGAAACAAACATATATAGCAAATGAGGACACACAAGACGGAAGATAAAAATAAATAAATTATATAAAAATATATAAAACGAAATAAATTAGTATTCACACGAAGAACAACACAAGACTTAAAAACAATATACGTAGATGGATTATAAGTATGAACAGAATATAGAGTATATAATTTAGGCCAAAGGCCGAGCGCTGGAACCTATGAGGTCATTCAGCATCGAAAGGTAAATTGAGGGAAAGGTTACAAAGTTGTAACAGGAGGAAAAGCTCGCAGTTGCATTATGAAACAATTGTTAGAAAAGGTTGGGAAGTAAGGTGGAAGACAGAGAATATGAACAGAGGTACAGTAAATGGAACAAAAGGGGTTGCGCACTACTCTATGATAAACATAATTATGTTCTAATTAACACTTCTTCCATTTATTGCATGTAAGAAAATTCTTTTGGTACTTAGAATCCGAAAAATTCCTGGACCACCCAGGCCAGAAAGCTGGAGCCTCATGAATACTGACTAATATCGATTGTTGAGAGAGAGCAGTCTACAATTAATCAACCACTTCTATATGACGAGGATCCCGGCTATTGTTACATGATGTTCGGTCACGGATGCCAGGTTTCCTTGTATCGAAAGCCATTTTTTATTTTCTTTGTATTGGAGAGTTAAATCGTTCTCCTTAACGTCCCACTGTTCATTCATCTTTCCTTTTCATCTCGAGTTCGAAAAGGGTATTTTGATATGGAATATCTGAGCAGGCTGCTTATTTTTAAGGATCATCACTCTTGAGGTATTTTTGTAGTTTATAAGTTCCTCGATTCCTCTCAATATCTTATCTCTTTTCAAGTAAGTTCGTTGACTCTATGTGTGATGGAAGTAGTTCATGAGTTCCTCGATGAGTTTAAACATCTTCTGTCCCTTTTAAGATATATTTCCTGGTGTCACAAATTAGTTAAGGGTAATTTTGAGAAAGATACATGACGAGGCCATCTGCTGTCCATCGGTATATGACTGGTTTGATGTACGAGAATTTCGCCGTAAGGCCAAGTACTACTAGGGCACTTTCAGCCATTCCTCGCTTGGGACAGTTTGAGTGGCTGGACAGCAAGATGAGAGAAAGGAATCGGGGATGGATGCAGCTAGTGGACAAAAGGACGCTGCAAACGACATTTATCAATGCTTACAGTGCACCAAATGAGATACACTGACGGCACTACACCGGTACTGGGGTTGATCGGTATGAACTAACATGAACTAACCTGGTATCTTTCTGATATGCACCGAATAAACAACATCCTAGTAAGTATAATATAATCCCTAAATAACAAACTTTGTCATATATTATTCATATATAAAAAGATTATTTATTAAATGTAATCAATATCATACTACTGAAAGATTGTGTGTTACCTTAGAGAACAGCTCCTTCAACTTGTTATTGTTTTCAAGTCTTTGGAAGACCCAGGTCAAGTTTTGGTCAGTGGTTTGTAGGTATTCCGTACCTGGAAGTAAAATTAAATGTTAGTAAACCCACATAACGTTAGGCAGTTTCTAAATCAACAAACTGGTAGGCTGACTTTATCAGCTTATCAATATCCTTTTAGCTGAATGCAATCAGGAACAGCTTAAACGCCATCAAATATTTAAACACGTGAAAAAGGCACCATTCATAATATAATTTAATTTTAAGATTTACATTTCTCAAAAAAAAAAAAAAAAAAACATCTTCACATCCGCAACCATTTTCTACCTCCTTTGAATTGAGATGAATATAGAGTTTAGGCCAAAGCCCAGGCACTGGAACTTATGAGGTAATTCAGCGCTGAAACGGATATTGACATTAAAAGGTTTGAAAGGTTTAAAAGGAGGAAAGCATCGCAGCTCCACTATAAATCAATTGTTAGTAGAGGGTGGAAAGTCAGATGGGAGAAAGAAAATATGAAAGGAGGCTCAGTAAAAGAAACGAAAGGGGTTGCATCTAGGGGCCGAAGGAACGTTGCAAAGAACCTTAAGTAATACCTACAGAGCACCGCATGAGGTGCACTGACAGCACTATCCCACTACAGGGCTCACTCCTTTGAGACAGATTCTTTAGGCTATGAGACTTTTTCCTCTTTAAAGCCTTGATTATGCAGTTAATTTTGTATTTATTTAGTGCGTCTTATACATTTAAAGAAAAATAGTAGCTACCTTAACCCTTTCCTCTCATACGTGTATTTTTTCTCATTAATATCACAGCCGGTTTTTGAAAGAAGCCCAGATTCAGATTCTTTCATGATTTTTCTCATTCACAGGCGGTTTCCCAGATGATTAGGTTTCTAGTTAAAACAAATGGCATATTTCGGCAACCTTCGTTTAAAATGTTTGAAATTCGGTACTTCTTTCTTCTTATTTTAGCCCAAGGTTAACAAAAAGCAAAATTAAAGCAGACATACTTGAAACTCCAAATTTCCATCTAAATCAAATTAAACCGCCGAATATAAGATTTCACTCAGAAAATAGCATCCACTCCATTATTCCTTATCCCGATTGAAAAATAAAGTCCATATACAGAACACGAGCTTCGATATATTTTTCTTTTTCATCTCATTGTTGAATATAATTGAAGTTAAAGAAAATCCATTTTTACTGAAGTTCCTTGATATTTGAAATCTAACCCCCTCTTATTTCGACTGAGTATATTTGCCTGTTTGTCAAGAATAAACCGTTCTTAAATTCCCTTGACTTTCCACACTAAATATTCCTTCAGTTCCGGAGCAAATTAACCTCGCAAAGAATATCATCTTTCCCTTTCGATACTCGAGTTTTCGGCGTCCCATCTCTTCCATATTTCAGCCTAATGATAAAAACGGTCCATCACAACCCCCCCCCCCCCCCACCTCGTCCCCCACCCGACCCCGACACTCCTTCGATAAAAAGACGTCCCGATAATTAAGGCTCGTCCTTCTCGGCCGAGTTTCCACACTTGGATTAAAAACCGAGGGAGGGTAATTATGAGTTTCAGGTGAGGTCGCTGCCTCGCGGCCTCATTAGAATGTCCCGAAAGTCATTTAAACTTGAACAATCGAATGAAACCAACAGAGAGAGAGAGAGAGAGAGAGAGAGAGAGAGAGAGAGCTAGGTGAATAACGAGAGAGAAAGAAAGAGACAGCTAGGGGAGGAGAGAGAGAGAGAGAGAGCGCGCTAGTGAATAGATAGAGAGAGAAG
>NC_061109.1:56493708-56508708 GCF_015104395.2 Macrobrachium nipponense
GAGAATCGAACTCGCGACCACCGAGGTGGGACGCTAATACCATACCAACCACGCCGCTGAGGCGCTTAAGGGCACCTTGGGGTTCCAGAAACACTCACGACAGGTAGGTGGGTATAGAAGCGTGGCAGAAGACTGGGGTTTAACTGCGGAACAATCTGTTTAATAAATAATGAATCCAGAACCGTTGGAAGTTTGTCATTCGAGGTTCTACTACCCAAAACATCAAAATCATCATATTTTATATTTACATGGTCACGTATGTTAAGAGAATTCAGGGTTCCATAATTTAACACCTGTTCTGTAGCTAATACCGTGATGAGAGTTTATTCTCACCTTCAGCAACCTGTGTGTGCAACCGGCATATGTCCCCAGGTCATATATGGGGCAAGTGAATTTGTATATTACACCGGTGGGTTTTTTGGTATGAGTTTCTTATTAATAGCCGAAATATGTCGACTGATGATTTTATATAATTCTCCATAAAAGGACTTCTTATGTATTTGTGGAAGACCGGCAAAAAAGTGCAGTTTTGGAACAGTAGGTACAGCGAATTTTGGACTGAAAACTTTGCTTAAAATATTGTTAACGTTCCTAAAAAAAAACAGCTTGGATGGGAAGCAATTGTCAGTGCAACACTTTTGGAGATATATTATTTCCTCATGGAAAGAGAAACAGCTAAAAGTAAAACTAAAATCTTTTTTTAATAGGATTGATAATGAATTCAACTTAAAATTCAACAAAGCAATGGCTGTTAAAGTTAGAGCCTATGCCAATAAATGTGGTTTTTCTAAAAATCGTGGTATTTAAAGTATCATTATTCCTAAAAAAAAAACGTCTGAAAAGGATAGCATGTTATTATTTTCGTATTCAACGGTAACCTTTATTATTTTGATGTATACTATTAACCTTTATTATTTTGATGTATACTATTAACATATAAAAACTATCTGCATCGTCCCGGCTTCATCAACATACCTTCGGTAAAACAGAAGGCTCTCTTATGGCATCTTGTACGGGCTTCTTAAAATACATAAGAAAGGTACTATGTACTCTTGTCAGACCTATCTTGACCTTGTATGACATCCCGAATTACAAAATGGCTAAGTTCTTGGTACCTCTATTTGTTCCTCTAACATTAAACACCACAGCCTAATGAACTCCACCAGTTTTAAAAAAGCAGTTTTAATGTCAGGATTCCCATCTGTTTATGGTTAGCTTGGATGTGGAATAATTTTTTAAAAACAATTTTAACAAATTGGAATTTAAAAGTTGTAACAATTGGCTGTGCTAGACGTTTACAATGGTAAGTCGTATAAACAAATTGATGGTATGGCAATGGGATCTCCACTCGTTCCCACCTTTTCTAATATCTTCATGTGCTCCCTGGAAGAGCACGTACTAGATTACTGTCCGCTGGCATGGGTACCGCCCTCTGTTTGACCGAAGATATGTTGATGATACCTTTTTGCTTTTAAGAAGCCGGGGCGATGCAGACAGCTTTTTAGAACATGTTAAAGGTATGTCAAAATGTAAAGTTTTCCATTGAATGCTTAATTAATAACACGCTCTCCTTTTTAGACGTAGTATTTTTTAGGAATAATGAGTCTGAATACCACGATTTTTAGAAAAACCACATTTACGGGTTTGGGAACTTTTACAGCCAATGCTTTCTTAATTCTATGTTAAATTCATTATCGACCATGTTACATACAGCTTTTGGTTTGACTTCTAACTGGATCTCTTTCCATGAGGAAATAACGCAATCTTCAGAAGTATTGCATTGACAACTGTTCACCACTCAAAATAAAAGGTCTTTTAGAAACGTTAACAAATTTTTAAGTGTTTTCAGCCCAGATTTCACTGCACCTACTGTTCCAAAACTGCCCTTTTTTGGCAGTCCTCCACGAATACATAAAAAGTCCTTTTATGAAGAATTATATAAAATCATCAATTTCGGCTATTAATAAAAAACTCATACCGAGGAACCCTCTAATGATCGGCTTTCTATTAAAGTACAAAGAAAAGCTAAGCCCACTAATGACCTCCGGTGTATTGCAAAAATTCTCTTGCCCAGATGTGACCTAGGGTCAAACATATGTCGGTTGCACACGGAGGCTGCCGAAGGTGGGAATAGATTCTCATCGCTTGTGTTAGCTACAGAACAGGTGTTAAATTATCGAACCCTGAATACTCTAACATGCATGACCATGTAAAAAGGTAAACAGCGCAAAATATGATGGCTTTGATATTTTGGGTACATCCTCAAATGACCAACTTCCAAGGTTCTGGATTCATTTATTAAACAGACTGTTCGGCAGTTAAACTCCCAGTCCTCGACTGCGCCTCTATCAGTCATTTTAATGATTTACCGTAAAAGTACCTTTTAGATTTAAATATGGGACTTAAAGGACAGAAACGTCGGCAATCATAATACAGCTATCCGATTTCGACATGCCTGTCCTTGCTGTAAATATATACATATATACATTATATTATACAATATACAATACATATATATATATATATATATATATATATATATAAGATATATATATGTATATATATATATATATATATATATATATATATATAATATATATTATATATATATATATATATATATATATATATATATATATATATATGTGTGTGTGTGTATAACTTACAGTAGTAATGACCTTTTGCATCAACCCTATCATTTATAATCTACTCAATTTCGAAACTAACGAAGATAAAATGAGAAGACGGAAACTAGGAGCTCAATTCCAGAAATGAGCTCTTCCCATACCATATACTTATCCGTGAATTTCTTCTGCCTTAACCATAAAGGGTCAACAGAGCCCTTTACGGCACTGAAATGACAGCGTAATGGACGGGTGGCTCCCTATAACGCTCAGAGACCCAGGCAAACATTCCTCATCTCTCACGCTAAGTGTATCAGCTTTCGTGTTTAACCTGCGTTAGCTTTGCCGACCGTCTGGTTTCAATGGAATTAACATGCGGCGTCGGCGTTCCCCTATCCGAATTCCTCGTTTTAAAACCATTTGAACTGTGGAAATTGATAGTAGCGAGTCCTGATTCTTCCTTAACTTGTCTATAAATCGTAGCGCTTGTCCGATTCTCATTTGTTTGTTTTAGAGAGTTGTGGGGGTGATATTTCGAGCCAATGGATCTGCCTCCTAATATCCCTACATTGTGGTTTTTGTAATTTAAAACCATACCCTTTTTTGTGACATGATGCCTCAGCCGTGTGGTGGCTAAGTCCACGATTCACATCTGAGGAATATGATGTTCCCAGTAACTATTGTTTCTTGTTAGTTATTCAGTAGTTGGGGACTAAGTGACATCGCCAATTTTAAGTTTTAAGATGTTAAATCTTTGTTTGTATGAAATCTGAGTGTGTACAACTTCGACAAAATTGTCAAAGCAGTTGCGTCCAGGAAATCAGAAAGGAGGGGCTTTGCTTACGGGAATATTCACGCATTAAACCCTTTGCGTTACCATACTAAAAATGTCTATCAAGAAAGCCTAAATATTGAATACACCAGTTTCATTCCGTCTTATTTACAATATGCCTTTTTAATTCCATTAGTAACTTGAAAAGGCAATTACTCATTCTGATCAAAGTCACCCCCCTCAGAAGTATAGGTTGACCTCACCTCAAGTTCCGAGAACCAATAGTTTTTATGCAGCTTTAACCTTCCATTCGAAAGATAGCTCAACCGAAACAGACGACAGGCTTTGAAAGAACTAAGAAGCTTAAAAATTCTACTTATAAATAATTTTCGGCCAAGGTTTATTTAGAGAACTAACTTAATGTTGCTGTTTAAATTTTTTCCAGCCATTACATAGGCCACCAAAATATACTTATTAACCAAATGCTGTACATCTGTTTCCTCTTGACCATATTAATGCTTTGTTACTCAACCAAGTAACTTTTACAAAACCTTCACCTTTTAACTAGCCTAGATTTCCAGGAACTCTTTATATTAACAAGATCCCTCCAGATAATTCATATTTACAAGATCCCTACAGATAATTCATATTTACAAGATCCTTCTAGATAATTCATATTAACAAGATCCTTCCAGATAATCATAATAAGATCCTTTCAGATATCCATATTAACATGTTTAGATATTACTAAATATACTCAACTGCGACCAGTTTTAATGTAACTGGACAAATTAAGTTACCACTAAGACTTTGTTGTCTCCTTCTATAAATTTTAAATTTCTCTCCAGCTCTGATAGATTACCGATAGATTACTACTATCAGTTATACGTGTAAATCAACTGCAACCAGTTTTAATTTAACTGGACCAATTAAGTAACAGTAAGACTGTTGTCCTATAAATTTTAAATTTCTCTCCAGCTCTGATAGATTACTGATAGATTACTACTATCAGTTATACATGTAAATCAACTGCGACCAGTTTTCATTTAACTGGACAAATTAAGTAACAGTAAGACTGTTGTCCTATAAATTTTAAATTTCTCTCCAGCTCTGAGAGAAATTTAAAATTTATAGATTACTGATAGATTACTACTATCAGTTATACGTGTAAATCAACTGCGACCAGTTTTAATTTAACTGAACAAATTAAGTAATAGTAAGACTTTATTGTCCTTCTATAAATCTTTAAATTTCTCTCCCGCTCTGATAGATTACTGATAGATTACTACTATCAATTATACGTGTAAATCAAAAGACATCAGGATATTGAAATTACTTCGGTAATCTTTACTACCAAATATATATTGAGACCACTTCAGAATAAAATGCACAACTAAATTTTTATGTTCACTTATTCTGCAATTGACAAGTAACATTCAAATCAACACCATTACCAACAGAACTGTCAGCTTTGAGTTGTGACCATTCGCCAGTCAAGTTTCTCGCTTCGTTTCGGCACAGTTTGTACAACAGTTCGCCTGTTGTGCTCTTAAATGCCAGCTTTTTCAGCCATCTACGTACTAATGGTTCAGCCTGCAAGGCAGAACAGGAATTAACAAATGGTGGTTATTACAATTCGTCAACCCTACGCTAGTTTGCCATTTCAACTGGATTAGCCAACAATCTATCCTCATTATTGAATCTAGCTCTTTACAATGTTAACATTAGCTAAAATTTCAACTTAGATAAATTTCACTGAATTAGTAAAAAAATTTGACAAGCTGATTAAACCATAATGAACAATTTAATTCTGAAAATAATTGAATGGAACCTAGCATCAAATACACAAATTCCAAGAAATAAATTTAAGAACTCATCAGAACAGCAAATAAAATAAAAATTAAATCCAAGTAAAATTTACCAAAAATTGCTAATCCATTACAATTACAAAACCCTAAAAATAATCACCACTTAAAAAAAATTAATTTCGGTATTACCAAACTACTCTGGACATAGTGGAACTGCCACTAGACACTAGGAATCACGTGTCCGTCCCACTGCATCTGGAAATAACACAATGAAGTTAGAACATACAAGACTATGGTACCCAATAGTTTAAGCATGCTAATCTTAATTGCAGAAAAGAGTATGGCGCTTGTCAACTTTGCAAACCAAATTTCATCAAAGCTCACTTTAGGGGACAAGAGTAAAAAGAAATTGGAACCTACAAGACACTGGAACCTAATTCACTTCAGATGTTCTAATGTAACTGAAGAAATTGGAATTATATTTTATGAACTTTAGTTTTCAATCAAATCTCAACTCAAGGACACGAGAATAAGCAGTTAAAACCTAGACAATAGAATCCTAATCTAATTTAAAAGTTTTAAAGCACCTGCAGAAGAGTGGTTAACACATTAAATATTTCACTATACCAAATCTAACCAGTTGACACAAAATTACGAAGCAATTAGAATCTGCAAGACAAACCCAAATCTAACTTAGTTTTAATGTAGCTGCAGAAAATAGATTATACAGGAGTTAATTATATTTAAGTAAAGACAGCTCTAATAGGCAAAAATATGAAGCAATTATAACCTACAAGGCAAACTAATTCAATTTAAACATTCCAACAACCACAGAAAATAGGATAAATTCACCCAAATTAAATTTTTTCTATTAAAGTAGAAAATAAATTTGAATCTATTAGAGGTAATTCTAAGCCCTCATTCCGCGGTAAAGTAGACTATGGCAGTTGATGTTTTCTTATGTTATTTTACTTACTGAACAAGAATTTAAAGTAATATTTATTCTGATGACTGTAATTAACCCCCAGGGGCCAGTACTAAACATGGCAAAATACATTGGACGCCCCAATCCCTGGTGGATGTCATATCCGCGGTTACGTTCCTTGCAGTCCGTGCGGAACATTCTTTAGAATTACCTTGCATGGAACATAACCGCGGATATGACATCCACTAGGGATTGGGGTGTCCAATGTATTTCGCCATGTTAAGTACTGGCCCCTGGGGGTTAATTACAGTCGTCCGAATAAATATTACTTTAAATTCTTGTTCGTAAGTAAAATAACGTAGGAAAACTAACTGCCATAGTCTACTTTACTGCGGAATGAGGGCTAGAATTACCCTAATAGACAGACCCCAAATCTGAACTTTCGGAGACTAGCGAGAAAAAAAAAGGATCACCTGAAGAAAGTGACCCCAACACACGTTGGGGTCGCTTTTCTTTAGGTGGAAAATATTGGGGTCACTTTTCTTAAGGTAAGGAATTAACAGGGGTTACAGTAAGGCCATGGCGGAATGGCACTTCGCGCCTTATCCGCATATTTCAAGATTCTTGGCACGCTCGGTATGTTCTGGAAATAGGTAATGTTGCACTGCGCGTGCTAGCCACAGGAGTTACAGTAGGTTTGATTATTTTTGTACTGAAATTGCGAGACAATACGCTTTTAATTAACTATTGATTGTCTAAATTTGTTTTTAACAAATGTTTAATAAAGTAGTTTTTAATGAATATATATCTATTTTTTCTCCTTTTTTCTATAATATTATGAGCTAAAGTGGGTCACCTGAAGATTGGAGACACCAACAAGCAGGGGTCGTTTATCTTCAGGTGGAAAATATTGGGGTCGCTTTTCTTCAGGAGGAAAATATTGGGGAAGATTTTCTTCAGAAGAGGTATTAGGGGTCGCTAATCTTCAGGTGATCCAAAAAAAAAAAAAAAAAAAAAAAAATTAGCTAGTTTCATTACAACACTCCCCTTCACGTTACCAGTTTTAACGTAAGCCCGTGCTAACAGGAAATTGGCATAACCTAAGGTAGATAATAGCAGCTGAAAAGTGCGTCAAACTTAACCAGCTTTCATCAATACTCGTTCTCTTGGACACAACCATGGAGAAAATCTGTGCTTCCAGCGTTGCATTCCCGTATTAGCCCAAAACGCAAGCAAGGACCCGAAGCAGATTACACGTTCACTATACCCCACCAAAACTGAACAATAACTTTGCTTTGCTTCTACCTTCCCGCGTTAGCTTCACTCCTTTCCAATGGACGATGAAGCCATAGCTTGTATTGTTATGCCCTACCATAAGCTGAAGTTTCAAATAACTCGCTTTTTATTCTCGTTGCTTTGTGATGCTTCATGCGTCTCTTTTATATACTTTTAATCTTATTTTCGTTGAATACGATCGTATACTCGGTGTTGAAGTTACGCACAAAATGTGTTAAAACTGGTTGTAGTATAGTAAGTACGTTCATTTTAAAGATTTATTCTGTACGTTTTTTTGCAAGTGTGTGTGTGTGTGTGTGTGTGTCTGTGTGTGTGTGTGAGAGAGAGAATCTTTACGTTCATCTATTTTTTATTAAGAGTGCTTGAATAAAAATGCATATTCAACAATAATCCGTTCTCAGATAAGGGCAATCCAGATGACGAAAATATATTCACGATATCATACTCTCTCTCTCTCTCTCTCTGCTCCCAGTTTCTGAAGCACCTAGATATCGGGGTAACACACTCTCCCCCACCCCCCCCACCCCCCCAACACCCTCTCCCCCTTTCTCAGTCTAGCAGAAATTTCCTTACCTTATTAATGTTCGACATTCAGCTTCCGAAACACCTGAATATCAGAGTACCACAGTCTCTCTCTCTCTCTCTCTTTCAGTCCAACAAAAATCTTGTAAATTCATGTTCGACTTTTAGTTTCAGAAACGCTTACTAAATATCAACTTACCGTAGTCTGTCTGCCTGTCTGTCGCTCTTTCTCTCTCTGAATTCCTGGAAATATCCTTGCTAGATACTGCTCTACTCTCAGTTTCTGAAGCACCTAGATATCAGTGTAACACACTCTCTCCGATCCCCCACACCCTCTCATACCCTCTCTCTCTCTCTCTCAATCCAATTATAGTGCCTTCGAAACATCATGTTCAACTTTGCACATAAGTGGTGACCAAACACGGAAAAATGACGATAAGGAGAGAGAGAGAGAGAGAGAGAGAGAGAGGGGGGGGTGGGTGGATTGTTGGGAATCCCGTTCTCAGCATGTTTACAATCGTATGACTTCGGTACCGTAATCGCATCTCTACTGAGGCTATTTGCTCAGATGATTGGCTTCATTGTGCGACCCTTGTTTACCTTGGCCTCGGGCCATCGGTTTTATCCATTCTTCTTCTTCTTCTTCTTCTTCTTCTTCTTCTCTCGGATCACTCACGGAACCTAAGTCGCTGACATTCCGTCAAACGTAGGACAGACGAGCGGGTGGTTTGTTTCAGTTGATGTTATCTTTTATTGTCATCATCGTTTACTTCTTAGAAACTGCCACAGGTCACGATATTGACCTGCGCCTTAGATTTTTTTTGTACAAATCAAACTTTTATGAAATGCAGGTATACATATAACGGTTTGTTCAGAATTCTGATCGAGGAATTGTTGAAATTCTTTCATAACTGATAAAAATGAAACATTATGTATGTATATAGTGTATATATAATAATATGTATATCTATATATGTATACACGCGCGCGCGCGACACACACACACACACACACACACACACACACACATATATATATATATATATATATATATTATATATATATATATATATATATATATATATATATATATATATATATTCCGGAGATTGAAGAGGGAGATGGAACAGCTTCCCGGAAAAGCTTTCTGTTCAGATTTATCTTTAAATATGTAAATATACATAACTGTGGACCTGTTTCTCCCATTTCAAGACTTATGCCACTATGAGTGATCATTGATTGATTGGTATTATTGCATTTACTGGCATTTGCGGAGGCAATATGGTGTTTATGTATTTTGTGTTGTGTATCTGATTTGATAGGTGGTCTATATATATATATATATATATAATATATATATATATATGTGTGTGTGTGTGTGTGTGTGTGTGTGTATGTGTGTGTGTAAACCTATCAAATCAGATACACAAAATCAGATACATAACATCCATAAACACAATATTGCACCCGCAAATACGTGTAAATGCAATAAAACCAGTTAATTATAAAACTCATAGTGGCGTAAGTCTTGAAATGGAAAAACAAATCCACAGCTAAT
The DNA here is from genome assembly GCF_015104395.2 of Macrobrachium nipponense. NCBI lineage: Eukaryota > Metazoa > Arthropoda > Malacostraca > Decapoda > Palaemonidae > Macrobrachium > Macrobrachium nipponense. The sequence continues at coordinate 56,503,214 of NC_061109.1, forward strand.
TATACTTACATATTTAAAGATAAATCTGAACGGAAAGCTTTCGGGAAACTGTTCCATTTCCCTTTTCAATCTCCGTAATCGATCGAACAGTACCGACACGTTCAGTACAGATTTATCTTTGAATATATACATATACAAAACAAGATTTTTTCCTCCAGTAATACAAATATTACGTAAAAAAAAAGCAAGGAAAAATGCTTGAAATATTCTTTTCACTGCAACGAACGCAGTGAAAATAACAAGGTGTTTGTGAACCGGAGAGCCAGTCTAATGATAGCCGATGTTATGTCACTTTATCAGAAGATAAAAAGGCGCTGGCAATTCTATTCGCGTTTTCGCTCTCACGCAAAAAGGTTAGATTTACGAATTGCCTTAAGTGGTCCTGATTACGAAGGGAAGAGAGAGAGAGAGAGAGAGAGAGAGAGAGAGAGAGAGAGAGAGAGAGGTGCTACGAGTCTTATTAAGACAGATGAGTTTCAAAATGTGACGATGCTGTCGCGAGGTAAATGAAGCAACATAAGGCATAGAGAAGTGCGTCTCTCTCTCTCTCTCTCTCTCTCTCTCTCTCTCTCTCTCTCTGCTTCTTTGACTGCGAGACCTAATAAGAAAAAATAAATAAACTTCAGAAATACTGATACCATTCATTGGTATCAGTATCTTCTAGTTTTCTCTCTTTCTAAGTTAATACTGTGGCAGTTTGTAGAAGATATTGCACACTCGAAAAAGGTATGAAAATTTATTATTATTATTATTATTATTATTATTATTATTATTATTATTATTATTATTATTATTATTTTGTTTGTCACAGCCATCCTATTCGTCTACGTGGTTTTTTATAGTGTGGTATTCCGGGTTGCATCCTGCCCCTTTAAGAGTCCATTATTATTATTATTATTATTATTATTACTATTATTATTATTATCATTATTCAGAGGACGACCCTATTTCATATGGAACAAGCTTATCAAAGGGGACAATGACTTGCAATTCCAGTTTCCAAAGAATATGGTGCTCATTAATAAGAAGCAACAGATGGTAAAGGGAAATAAAGAAAGAAGAGATCACTCATTTAAAAGGAAAAAATAAATAAATAAATGAAACACTTACAAATAGAATTCAAAAGCTCACTTATTTAACCCATCTATCTAACTGAAGAAAAATCTTTCCTGAAGAAATCTGCCTGAAAAAAAATTCTCTCTGAAGAAATCTGACTGAAAAAAAATATGACTGAAGAAAAATCTGACTGAAATATGACTGAGGATCAATATGAATGGGAATATTTTGACTGAAGAAATCTGAATGAATAAAAATGTGCCTGGAGAAAAATCTGGCTTAAGAAATCTGATTTATGCAAAATATGACTGACGAAATCTGACTGAAGAAAAATCTGGTTGAAAAAAATCTGACTGAAGAAAAATAAAACTGAACAAATCTGGCTGAAGAAACCTGACTGAAGAAAAATCTGGCTTAAGAAATCTGTCTTTAAAAAATATGACCGACAAAATCTGACTGAAGAAAAATCTGGTTGAAAAAAATCTAACAAGAAAATTCTGGTTGAAAAATCTGACAGAGGAAAAATGTAACTGAAGAAAGCTGACAACAGAAAAATCTGGTTGAAGAAAAATCTGATTGAAGAAATTTGACTGAAGAAAAATGTGACTGCAGAAATCTGACTGATGAAAAATCTGCCTGTAGAAAAATCTGACTGAAGAAATCTGACGGAAGAAAAATCCGACTGCAGAAAAATCTGACTGCAGGAAAATCTGACTGAAGAAATCCTATTTATGCCAAAGGACAAGATCTTCCTTGTTGTGAGACAAGATCATTATGGAAAGCTATCACTTCAAAACCGAATATCTTAGAATATTTATTCATTTAAGAATAAAATTGCAAGGCACAAATAAACCCCCTTTATGGAATCGTTATGAGCATTTAATGTGAAAACCTTTAAGGCTGCCTTTTTTTTTCAAGAATCGAACGGAAACGCTAAATCAGACCCACAGCACTAATTTGAACGATGAAGGAGAGCAAAATATAATGACTGATGTCAATAAAAATTTCCGGCTATTAATCTGTTCCGGGTTATTATGTGATCATCAATTTTATGGTTAGGCTCAATGATTTTCAACCTCGGATCGTGAGCTCCCAGGGGCTCACAAGAGGGTTTGAAGTAGGTAATTGGTTATATATATAGAGATGGAGTAACCTGAGAGAGAGAGAGAGAGAGAGAGAGAGAGAGAGAGAGAGAGAGAGAGAGAGAATTTTTGTTCACTCACTTCTCCATGAAACTTCACTATTATAACCAGTCTTATTAGTATCTCTATATACTCATTCTACATTTACTCCCTAGTTACTTAATAAATATCGGTCAATTATCAGATAACTGAATGGTATCTGCAAGGATAACAGTTATGAAACCTAAACAGCAATAATGTGGGAATATCTTGAATACCATATCATAATACTCATATGTACGTTGACCGTAAAAAAAAAAAATCAATGCGTCTATTCAACAGGCGTGGGGTAACGAGTGTCGTTTGCAAATGGAAATCGAGAGACGAAATATAATATGGCCGCAGGAAGTGAGAGAAATCCTTATTTTGCCAAATCTCTCTAAATCAACTGCTTTATCTATATGATTAAACTGTGTATACGCTTATAAAAGGGGACGTTAAAGCATTTCCCTGATAAACAAGTAAATAAATAATAATAAATAAATAAATATAAATAAATAAAATCAAATAAAACAATACTCAAGGCCCGAAACAAGTAAATAAATAATAATAAATAAATAAATAAATACAATCAAATAAAACAATACTCATGGCCCGAAACAAGTAAATAAATCATAATAAATGAATAAATAAATATAAATAAATACAATCAAGTAAAACAATACTCAAGGGCCGCATACTTAAACCAAAAATCGTGATCAACCTCAGCAGTCAGGTACAAAAAGCTGTGGGCTACAACAAGGCCTGAAGGCCTGACAGTATGAGTGAGTGAGGGTGAAAAGGCAGGAAATTGGCAACTAGAGGTGAAGTAATTAGAACGATCTCACTCGGGAGTTGTCAAAAAGGTTAACAGCCAATTAACCTGGAGGTATTGGCGTAGGAGAGATACAGAAAATTCTCCTAAATGGAAAGAGGTAATACACCCCCTAAAACTTTAGATGGGAGGGAGTTCCAAAGACTAATAGTGGCTGGAAGTAGTATGAATGATCTTGATATCTACAAAAGGTATTTCAGAAGTGGTGGCCCGTCGGGTGTTTCGTGATATATTACGTTTCGAGATAATGAAGAGCTCTCTCTTTTTCAGCTTAAGATAGTGAGAGATGATTTAAAGATGAGAGGTAGTAGGTTCCCCCACCCGCAAAAGAAGAGAAAATCCCATAGACTGGAAGTGGGTAGAAGCAGTATGATAAATTTTGATATAAACAAAAGGAATACGAGAAGTGGTTGCTTGTCGGGTGCTTTGAGGCTTAATAATGACAGATGAATAAAAGATCTGGTTAACCTTTTTTTTCATTTTTTATGATACATATCCAAATCCTTATCCATCGAAAACAGTCCCACCACTCAAGAAGTAACCCTCAATACTTTACTTCCTTATTTACTTTTCCATCAACCTTAAGGCAAATCCCCTCCCTATGCCACACGGCACATAACCACAACCAAAGTTCATCGCTGGACGAGTGGTTTTCGTGCTCGGCTGCCAATCCAGTGGTCTGAAGTTCGATTCCCCGCTCGGCTAACGCGGAATCAGAGGAATTTATTTCTGGTGATAGAAATTCATTTCTCGATATAGTGTGGTTCGGATTCCACAATAAGCTGTAGGTACTTTCACTAGGTGACCAATTGGTTCCTAGCCACGTAAAAATATCTAATCCTTCGGGCCAGCCCTAGGAGAGCTGTTAATCAGCTCAGTGGTCTGGTAAAACTAAGATATACTTAACTTAACCACAACCAAAAGAGTTTGAAAGTTTCATAATCGGGTCCAGGCAACCTACTGGTCAACAGTCCGTCCGATTTCTAAACGCTAGATTGCCCCACCACAATAATACAACCTTGAAACTCTTTGGCCACGGCTATTGTAGCACGCGTCAAGCCTCCACTTCTTAAGATTTCGGGGATTTTCTTCCAGATTCTAAATTCTCGTTTCTTTCAAACTTGATTGATATTGTCCTTATGTTGCCCCTCCCATCGGCCTACATGTATGACGCGTGACACTGATAAATATGGCAAGTTTGATAAGCTCATCAGTATTGGGAGAAGTATACATTTTTATAACCTTGGCAAAATAGTTCCTACTAATAACTCAATAATCTTGCATTAATAAATGATGTAGGCATGTCACAGGAAATTTGATTGCTTGATCTAAAGTATTATTTGCTTAGTTGACAAAAAATCAAACAGACATCAGAAGCTAATAATTTCTTAAGAAATATTTAATGCATTAACCCTAATATTTTTTGTACAATTCTGTCCCAAAATCAATGCTTCATCCACCTACCGCACGCAGACATACACAGATATATATCATTGATAAATGTATATATATATATATATATATATATATATATATATATATATATGATATATATATATATATATATATATATATATATAAATATACATACAATTGTATGTATATATATAAAGTGAGGCAGAAAAGAGAACTCTATCTCTCACACACAAATGTATTTTTTGTTGTTTCAAGATACTACATAAAAGTTTCCAAAACAATCTCTCTCTCTCTCTCTCTCTCTGCTACATATCTAAAAAACGTAAAAAACTTCATAGCAACACTCTCTCTCTCTCTCTCTCTCTCTCTCTCTCTCTCTCTCTCTCTCTCTGTTACACATTTTTTTTTTATTTTTGTTGTTGTCGTTGTATGGACTACGTGAACATTTCAAAGCAACTCTCTCTCTCTCACTGGTACTAATTTTTTATTGTGTTGCAGGACAGCAGGTAAAAGTTTTCAAAACAACGGAAAGATCCCAAACTCCATTTCTCGCAAAAAAAAAAAAAAAAAAAAAACTGTTTGCGAAAGCCTTTTCCGAGGGTACGATTTAAACCTAATTATGCTCTGATAAAATGAAGGTGATAATCTAGTTTATCACAGACAATAAGAAATAGCTTCACTCTACGGATTTCGAATGATGTCTCGAACTAAAAAGAATTACAAAAATACAACAATAGTAGATGTTTTGTGATTGCCCAAAGAGCAATAAGAAAAAAATGAAATTAAGTTTTGTAACCATATTATCTTTTGCAAATTTATTACAAGATTATCTATCTGATGGTAAGGAAAGTGAGTTTCTGGAAGTCAGGAAGAGACAGACACACGCACACACATGCGCGAACGCAACCACACACACACACACCACACACACATACGTACATATATATATATATATATGTGTGTGTGTATGTGTGTGTGTGTGTGTGTGTGTAATATACATACATATATTAATATATCTATATATATAT
>NC_061109.1:56511208-56513708 GCF_015104395.2 Macrobrachium nipponense
CTACAGGCCTATCACCTGCCTGCCAATAATGTGGAAGTTACTAACAGGTATCATCAGTGAAAGGCTTTACAACTACTAGAGGATACACACACTATCCCCAACGAACAGAAAGACGGCAGAAGGACGTGTAGGGGCACAAAAGAGCAGCTCCTGATATACAAATTGGTAAATGAAGAATAGTAAGATGAGAACCAAACTAAGCATGGCATGGATTGACTACAAGAAAACCTTCGACATGATACCACACACTTGGGTAAAAGAATGGCTGAAAATATATGGAGCAGACGATAACAGCATCAGCTTCCTAAAAACAAAATGCAATGCGCAGCCTGAAACACAGTACTTACAAGCTCTGGGATGAGAGTAGCAGAGGTTAACGTCAGGAGAGGAATCTTTCAAGGCGAATAACAGTCCCACGACTCTTCGTAGTAGCCATGATTCCTATGCCAAAAGTACTGCAGAAAATGGATGCTAGGTACCAACTCAAGAAAGGAGGCAACAAAATTAACCATCTGACGTTCATGGACAACATCAAATTGTATGGTAAGTACATCAACAAAACAGATGCCCTAATACATTCCACGAGGATTGTATCTGGTGACATCAGGATGGAGTTGGAATAGAAAAATGCGCCTTGGTCAAAATACAGAAAAGTGACAAGGATAAAGGAATAAAGCTACCCGATGGGAATAGCATCAAACAGGATACAAATACCTAGGAATAATAGAAGGAGAGGATATAAAACACCAAGAGATGAAGGATACCATCAGGATAGAATATATGTAGAGACTTAGGGCGGTACTCAAGTCAAAACTCAACGCCGGAAACATTATGAAAGCCAAAAACACATTGGCAGTACCAGGAATCAGATACAGCGTGGGAGTATTGGAGTGGATGAAGGGTGAAACTTTGCAGCATAGACCAGAAAACTAGGAAACACATAACAGACACAAAGCTCTACTCCCAAGAGCAAATACAGACAGACAATACACAACACGAAAGGAAGGAGGGAGAGGTCTGCAAGCACTGGGGCAATAACTGAAAACGAGTGAAGACGAGTGGCTAAGGAGTGCATGGGAAGAAGGACTGATAAAAGTAGACGAAGGCGCAGAAATATGCAGAGCCAGGAGAATGACACACAGAGCAGAGGAACAGCACAACAAACGAGTGCACGGACAGAACATGGGACAGACTAAAGAACTGGCCAGCGATGAAACATGGCAATGGATACAGAGGGGAGAACTCAAGAAGGAAACAGGAATGATAACAGCTGCACAATAGATGGAAATAACATCTCACCTGTATGCAGGAAGTGCAATATGAAAGATGAGGCCATAAACCAAATAATAATAATAACTAGTTTTATTTCTGCTCTTAATTACTGCAAGCATATCATATAACACTTAATTCCATTATCATTATATTTTATACTTGTTACGTCTAAATTCCAAATAATGGTAAATTAAACAAACAAAAGAAAAAAAGCAATGAATTACGTAGATAAACCAACAACTTACAAAAAATATCTATTGAGAGAGAGAGAGAGAGAGAGAGAGAGAGAGAGAAATGGATTGGAAAGAGAGAAAGAGAGAGATAGCGAAAGACACCAAAAGTACGAAGGATTTAGCGAAGCGTTTAAGAGGAGAGAGAGAGAGAGAGAGAGAGAGAGAGAGAGAGAGAGAGAGAAGGGGAAATAAAGATAGACCTCATTTTCAAACAGAGCAGTGAATATCGTCAGATCATCTCTCCCCGACGAGGTCGCGTCCATTCAGTAATTCAGACGAGACCGTTCATTCAGTAATAGAGCGGTCGTAGTAATACGTAGTAAGTTTCCGCATCTCTTCACGAGCGCAGTTTCCCATTATCAAGAAAACAACCTCGATTGAGGTCGTACGTCCAAGCGCCGCTATGCCTCAATTTGCTTTTTTTTTTTTTAAGGAACCCCTGAGGAACGCAAATTGCTTTATAGAGAGAGAGAGAGAGAGAGAGAGAGAGAGAGAGAGAGAGAGAGAGAGAGAGTCATTTTCACTAAGGAGTCGGGGTAACCCTGTCCCTACGACCTGGCAAGGACAAACTATTGGGCCTCAGTGTTCCTAGAGGTTCGTTGCTATTTGAGAGCAATATTGCTCTGTTCTTAAGCAACGCCACACTTCGATTGCCCATCGCATTCCACTCAGATCTGGTTGAATTTCTCTGCGTTCAGCGGAATGGAACAGAAAACGATAATTGGTAAAGAAAATGGGATTTTCATATCTGAGGTAATTTGAAGGTTTTTTTTTTTTCTATCGATTTCTAATTCTTTTCTCTAGGATTTCTTTCTCTTATCACTCTTTTTTAACAGTGCCTTTGTGTTTCGCTGTCTTTGTCAGTCAGTATATACAAGAATTTACTAAAACGAGAATGGCTACATTGATTTTTCTATTGCGCGGTTAATATTCGTAAACATCAATATTTAAGGAGATTATGTTTATTTTTCAATACTACAGATATCAGAAAAAGT
>NC_061109.1:56518708-56536208 GCF_015104395.2 Macrobrachium nipponense
GTCGAGCTTATTCTTAAACACATCTACGCTCACTCCTGATATATTCCTCAGATGAGCTGGCAACGGATTGAATAGACGCTGCATTGTCGATGCAGGTGCGTAGTGGATTAATATCCTGTGTGCTTTCCTTATTTTTTCTGGTATAGTTTTGGGCACTATTAAACTACCTCTGCTTGCTCTTTCTGATATTTTTAGCTCCATGATCTTTTCGGCAACTCCTTCTATCCGTTTCCATGCCTGAATTACCATGTAGCGTTCTATTCTTCTTTCTAGACTATATAATTTTAAGGATTGTAGTCTTTCCCAGTAGTAAAGATCCTTAACTTCTTCTATCCTAGCTGTAAAGGACCTTTGTACACTCTCTATTTGTGTAATATCCTTTTGATAGTGTGGGTACCATATCATATTATCATATTGCAATATTCAAGTGGACTGCGAACATATGTTTTATAAAGCATAATCATGTGTTCAGCTTTTCTTGTTTTGAAGTGCCGTAACAACATTCCCATTTTTGCTTTACATTTTACCAACAGAATTGCTATTTGATCATTGCATAACATGTTTCTATTCAACATCACACCAAGGTCTTTAACTACTTCCTTATTAGTGATTGTCTCATTATTAGGTCCCCTATATACATATAGCTTTCCTTCTCTGTCTCCATAATTTATTGATTCAAATTAATCAGAGTTAAATACCATCCTATTTACCTCTGCCCAATCATATACTTTGTTAAGGTCTCTTTGTAGTGCGTTCCTATCTTCATCACAAGTAATTTCTTTACCTATTCTTGTGTCATCGGCGAAACTACTCATTACAGAGTCCTTAACATTACTGTCTATGTCTGCAATCATAATAACAAACAGTAATGCAGTTAACACCTTGTGGCACACCGGATATTACCTTAGCTTCATCCGATTTCTCATCGTTTCCAATAACTATCTTTTTTCTGTTGTGTAAAAATTCTTTTAACCACCTTCCTACTTTATCCACTACGTTATGTTTTCTAATTCTTTTCGCTAATATATTATGATCTACCTTGTCAAAAGCTTTTGCAAAGTCTCGATAAACCACATCTGTTCCATTTCCGCTTTTCATATTTTTGTATATGTTCTCACGGTGGACTTACAGTTGGGTTTGTGTACTTTTTCCGGGTACAAAACCATGTTGTCCTATATTAAACAAATTATTTTTTATTAAATGTTTCATAATATTTTTCTTCATTACCCTTTCATACACTTTCATAATATGTGATGTTAGACTCCTAGGCCTATAATTACTTGCCTCTAGTCTTGATCCACTTTTGAAAGTAGGGGTACTATATGCTAATTTGTGCTCATCATAAATCTTGTCTGTATCTACACTTTGTCTTAATAATATTGCAAGTGGCTTAGCGATAGAATAACTACTTTCTTTAAGAAAATAGCAGGGACTCCATCAGGCCCAGCTGCAGCACCATTTTTAATTTCATTAATAGCCTGCACAATATCAGCTTCATTAATATCTATATCAGCTAAATATTTACTATTTTCATCACTTACTTCTGTATAATTATCTTCATTATCAATTCTAGGGGTGAATTCTCTCTTATATCGTTCTGCCAATATGTTGCATATTTCCTTTTTTTCATTCGCTAATCTCCCTTCAATTCTTAGAGGGCCTATTTCTATTCTTCTTTAATTCATCTTTTTCGCATAAGAGTACAATAGTTTGGGGTTTTGCTTGATATTTACTAGGGTTTTTTCTTCCAAGTCCCGTTTTTTATTTTCTTTTGATTGTGTATCTTTTGTTCTGCATTTTCTATCTTACTTTTTAGTTCGATCACTTTCCATGGATTTTTTTCTTTTGCAAGACCTTTTTTCCACTTTCTGATTTTCTGGAACAAGATCCTTCTGTCTCTTGGTATGCATGACTGACGTTTACTTTTCTTCTTCGGTATATATTTATCCACTATTTTCTCTAATATTTTATATAATATCTCCGTAATTACCTTTATATCATTACTTACGAAAATGTTATCCCAATCTTTGTTTAATTCTTCATTTATTTCTGACCATTTTATATTTTTACTGTAGAAGTTGTATTTTCCATATCCTTCCCACTTTTTCATTTCTTGCTTATCTCTGTTTTCACTTGCTTTGGAATGGACTGTTAATTCTATGACATTATGGTCTGAAATACTCGTGTTATAAACTATTATTTCTTTAACATAATTCACCTCGTTCACATATACTAGGTCTAAAGTATTTTCCTTTCTTGTTGGCAGGTGATTTATTTGTTGAATGTTGTATTCTAGTAGCATATCTAAAAGCTTTTCGAATTGCTTCTTATCTTCTGCACTACTATTACTCTCTTTTTTTATATGTATAAATACAACCACAATCTCCTATTCGTTCTTTCCCGTCTACAAAAGGAAAGTTAGTCTCCAGATAGGAGAATAGTCCAGTCCTTGTGATTTCTACATATATCATCCAATTTTTCTATTATTGTGTCAAACTCTTGAGTATTAGGGGGTCTATATATTACTATGTTCATTACTTTTTCAGATTCAAATTCTACCGCTATTAGTTCACATTCTGAGTTACTATATGTTCATATATTTTTCCTTGTTTTTTGTCTTTCCCATATATCGTGGTTCCCCCTTGATTCCTATTTTTTCTATCTGATCTATATGTTTGGAACCCTTTTATTTGATCGTCATTACCAGTCTCGTGGGAATACCAGGTTTCACTTATATTCATTATATCTATTTTCTTTTCAATTTGGGTTAGTTCTTCTAAGTACTCTATTTTTCTTTTTAAGTTACTTGTAACTAAACCCTGCGCGTTCATCACTATGATGGTTTGGGTGTTATCGCCTTCATTTAATATGGGTAATAATAAAGATTTTCCCACGTCTCTTTCCTGTTCTGGTATGTTGTTCTTTTCTTCATTTCCAGAAATTCTGACATTAAAAAATCAAACTTTTCCATAATATTTGATCTTCCTTCATCATAATTATTCATTTTGTCTGAATCTACAATTTCCTCCGTATCTGCAATATCCCCTAGCATCATACATAGTATTTATCTCTTGAGCTGTAGTATCTTGGAGCTGATGCTTGGAAATTCTTTGCTGACACTCCATATCGCGGTGATGGCTTCCTTTTTTCTTTCACCTCATGTTCTTTGTTCCTCTCTTTATTTGTTTCTTTCCTATTTTGGATTTTATTATTTAATTGATTATTTAATTGATTTTGATTCATGGCTACATGGTGCATATATTTACATTTTTGTCGAACTTGCATCCTTTTCCTTCTTTCAAGTTTTTGCATATTTTTGGATATAGATCTCTGCAATCATCCTCATAGCCGTCTAGGTATGCACATTTACCATATATTTCATAGTTGTGACATACCTTGGGATGTTTGTAGTAACATCTTTCTCCGAATCTGCAATTCCCTCTTTTCAAAAGGGTGCAGACCTTGTCTTTCTTGTCTATTTTTTCCTCTTTCCCATCAGTGTGCAGATCTGGGTAGAGCCTCTTCGGGATTTTATTTTGTGTTGTCATGTCTTAATTTATGTCTTCGTATGTATGCTGCTTGATTGCCTCATATGTAGTACCAATGAGTATCTCTGCATTGATAATACATATGAGAGAGAGAGAGAGAGAGAGAAGAGAGAGAGAGAGAGAGAGAGAGAGAGAGAGACTCTTTAGCCTAGACAGTAAATTCCTTTTCGTTAAATTTGGTCATACTAAGCTGCATTTTTATTGATTTCTGTTTAGTCGGATATAACAACAACACTAATAATAATAATAATAATAATAATAATAATAATAATAATAATAATAATAATAATAATAATAAACGTATTGTCTCTATTATAACACCGATTTGACACAAGAGTCTTGTCACATCGATTTCTGTTTTTCTCGAAATCTACGTATAATTTGAATTTAGTCAATTACCTGTCATATGTTACCTTACAGCTTTACAGGGTGTCCTATCTAACACAAGAGAGGTAATGTAACCTATGTAAACTATAATTTTATGTGTGTGCCATTCAGTGAAGTTAGACTTTGTTCTGTAGATAGGTAGATAGATAGATAGATAGATAGATAGATAGATAGATAGATAGATAGAAAGACAGACAGATAGATAGACAGACAGACAGACAGACAGGTAGATAGGAAGGTAGGTAGATAGATAGATAGATAATAGATAGATAGATAGACAGAGAGACAGACAGACAGACAGATAGATAGATAGATAGATAGATAGATAGATAGATAGATGGATTTACTGACTACAAAATTACAACATTCATAATGACAAAAGTTTCAAAATGACAAAATTTCCACATCTCCCGAAAGATAATTTTTTTTGGTGCAATCAATATCCAAATATCATACCAAACGACTTTGTGAATTTCGAGCACTCCAGGAAATAACAGAATGAATTATAATGTGGTAAGTAAAATCATCTATAATATTGCGCATTACTGACAGTTCGTATTTAGTACGTGGTTGTCGTGGATTTTCACTTACTCGGGGAGTAAGCCTACAAACTACTTTCTTGTTGTTGTTGTTGTTATTGTTGTTCTTGTTGGGGGGGTAGGAAAGCCCTATGGGAAAGCCTGAAAAGGTCTGAAAAAGATACAGGAGTTTTTGGATAGGATATTTATAATCTATTTATTAGAATGAAAATGTAAAAAAAAACTAATGTGCGTGTTGAATAGCACAGAAAAATTCTTTTAAAGAAAATATAGCGTATTTACTTTCATTTTCGTTGGTGAAACAACGCTCTACTAGAATGTATATTTCAGCACGCGCCCCGAGTAAGCTTGTTGTCGGATCGCGCCTTGTATATTTAGGTATGGGTATAGCTCATTAAATATTAACGATGTCACTGAACGTTGTCATTTTTGTAATTCATTTTGTTATTTTCTGGAGTGATTCCCAGTTTTACCAAGGCGTTTCGTATGACATTTTGATACTGATTGCACCAAAAAATTATCTCTGCCGTGTTAAAGTTTTAAAGTAACGTGCGATTGACTAAATTCAAAATGTACAAGATATATATCATTATATTTAGGCAGATAACCTCACCTACTATTTTGCGGTTTTTGTCATTTCCTGTGACCTTGAAAAGAGATTACGTCACAAATCGGATTGGCCAAGAAAATGCAAATAATAATAATAATAATAATAATAATAATAATAATAATAATAATAATAATATATAGATATATAAAAAGGTATAAAAAATCAGCGTACATAAACGATTTGCTGATAACTTATGAGTAAATAATAATAATAATAATAATAATAATAATAATAATAATAATAATAACAACGAATATATATATGATATATATATATATATATATATATATATATATATATATATATATATATATATATATAAAGTATAACAAATCAGCATAACGACACGAGTTGGTGAAAAATTGTGAGCAAATGAAAATAAAAATTACAGATAAATAAGAAAAAAAAATGATAGACATCATCATAGCTGTGAGGAAGTTTAACACTAACAATAAACGCATTTAGTGTGCGTAGCGCGCTACCAAGACCACTCGTAAAAGCAGTATCCAGAGGTACTTGGGAGAAGTCTTTTAATGCCACAAAAGCTCTTGTAATCTCTCGCTACCCACTTTATGGCCTTATCTTTTAAGACGCTTCACGCAGTCTTCACCGTTCGCAAAACATTCCTTCCGTCATACTTGTTTATTTCTTGATATGACTGCTTGCTCTCTCTCTCTCTCTCTCTCTCTCTCTCTCTCTCTCTCTCTCTTTTTCACCATGTCTTGATGTGTCTGCTTACTTTACTAAGCACGATGGCTCCCAGCAACCCCATCTCTCTCTCTCTCTCTATTTTCAACATCTCAAGAAAAGACGCTTCCGTCATCACCTGATGAGAGCTGTTGCTCTCTCACCTTCTGAACTAATGTAAAGCGAGAGAGAGAGAGAGAGAGAGAGAGAGAGAGAGAGAGAGAGAGAGAGAGAAATAATGGCCAGTGGTTGGATGTCATGGTTCTCAGAAAAGTAAGCAGACACATCTGTGCTGAAGTAAGATAGGCCTATATGCACCATGCACTTGTTGCTTAAGAACTATTTGGTACCTGTGTACGTGCTATGTAAAAAAAACCCTTCATATTTTAAAACTGCGTAGTATATTCGACATATACTCTTTATTTTCTTGTTGAAATTCCACGACAACTGAGAGCGGAGGTCAAATTCATCATGACATTATATTCCTCTTTATTTTCTTGTTCAGTATTGTATGAGAGTTGAAGGTGGAATATATTAGGCAGGGATAATAAATCTAAGGGAAACAGGGAATAACTCACTTATCGTTTCTACATCAGAGGTAAGTCTCGAGGTTAGAAATAATTAAACAAATAATAAATATCAATAAATTAATAAGTGGGTAAAACCCCGTATGAAATATGTGCAACTTTATATTTTCCAGGGTGGAGTCTTCGTGGGTGGAATTTTCATGGGTGAAATTTTCGTTCGTGGGTGGAATTTACATGTAACCCATGAATGTATCGGAAAATACCTCTATTTCTTTTCTCTCTCTTTCACATTTTCACCGACGACCTAAAAGATACGGCAGACATTGAACAGAGGCGTCTTAAACTATGTGCAACTGGCAACATGATTGCAAGTAGGTTTACCTTCTGTCACCGAGACGTGAAACTACTGCTCTTCCGCTCGTACTGCAACAGTATCTATGGGGGTTCCCTCTGGACGAACTAACCCGAGAGACCATGAAACGTATCACTGTTGTGCGCAATGACATTCTGAGACGCCTCACAAACACTCCCCGCTACCACTCCGCCACACAGATGTTCATAGAAAACCACCTGAACAATTTAAAAATCATTGTAAGGCGAACAATGTCCAGTCTGGTAACCCGAGTGAGAAACAGCAGCAACTCGCTCATACAAAACATCCTAAGGAGTGAAGCAAGAAGACCTAAATTGTGGGAAAGATGGGAAAATGAGGGTTTGTCCCCTAAAGGACTTAATCTCTGTATTGGCAAGATGTCATATGCAGATTTTTTCATTATTATAATTATTCCTGAAATTTTACTTTGTCACTGTTACAGTGATTACTATCAAGTTGAAGTTTTTTTACATTCAATTTTCGTAATTAGCCCTCTGGACCTGACTACTCTAACCACCTAATGTCTCTAGTTGAAATTTAAGTTATATAATCTGTGCACTAACTGTTATAATTCTCAATGCATTTTTTATTCTCACCAATATTATTACTGTTATTACCAATATTATGATTAATATGTTTTATGCTACCTCAGCTGTTTTGTGGATAAGTGCTAATTATTCATTTTTTTATCATGTTGTCTCGTATCTAGATTGTGTATGTTACTGTCCGTATTTTGTATATTCCATGTATATGGCCCTGAGCTGAAATAAAGGATATTATTATTATTATTATTATTATTATTATTATTATTATTATTATTATTATTATTACTCCTATATAATGACGAAAGTTCTACTGCAAGTTCCTATATATTATGTAGGTCCAAAGACAAGATTAAAGTAGATAGGGGAAAGGATTTTTGATCTTTTAAAACTATAGGCGTAGGAGAAACCGCCCTTACATAAGTATGCAAGATAATGGTAGCCTGGTCAGTGATTCGGGAAGTTACTCAAAATGTTTCTCGACCTTCTCTTGTGTTACCATTGTTTAACTGTATGACAGGGGTCATGGGTTCATGTATGAATCACATAGAATGCAATGATTATTGTCAGATGGAATCATAGACTAACAAGCAGTAGAATCTTATGATTCATCGAAAATAAATCATTGTATCAACCCAGCACTTCGTTTTTTATTTCCTACTTATTCTATTGCAGTGTCTGCATATTTTGAATAATAATAATAATAATAATAATAATAATAATAATAATAATAATAATAATAAAAGCAGGAAGCAGGTCTTCTCGGTGACATGTCTTATTGAAAAGAATGGCAGAGTTAACTGAATTTATCTTAAAAAGAAGTTCCTCTATTTTTCTGATAATTCGTTTTTCGTAATAGCAAGATTGCTCAGTAACTGGCACATATTCGTGGTGTTATTCTGGTATTTTTCATATATTTTAGTATTGATAATACCAGAGAAATGCCAGATCTTGACTTTCAAAATACCAGATGAACACCAACAATATAGGCTAATTACTTACCAGTATCGCTGATAACGAAAAACGAGTTATCAGAAAACTGGAGAAAATTCTAAATAAGATAAATTCAGTTTACTCTGTCATTCTTTTCAATAATAATAATAATAATAATAAAATATAATAATAATAATAATAATAATAATAATAATAATAATAATAATAATAATAATAATTAGGAGGGAGAAACTCTCTATCGCGAGTATATATAATGTTGTAAAGGGTCCACAATAATACAAAGTGTTAAAAAAGATAGCTGGATCAAATAAGTTGATTTTATACTGAGACTTCTCAGTTTTCCTCATAATTCCTTCCTCTTCCACGTTAATAATAATAATAATAATAATAATAATAATAATAATAATAATAATAATAATAATAATAATAATAATAGTAATAATAATAATAATAATAATAATATTAATAATAATAATAATATCTCTATTAAAGAGGATGACTGCATCATGGGAGTTCATTTAAATTGTTTTCTCATTTTCCTCACAATTCTTTTCTCTTTTACGATAATAATAATAATAATAATAATAATAATAATAATAATAATAATAATAATAACAAAAAGAGTAAGCCAGGAATTTACTCGCTCCAATACGCAGAAACAATCATGAGCAGATAACACGCAAAAACAAAGGGTATTAGGGGATTAAAGTGTGCCCAGTTACACTTTCTATGACGCATTGGCAACCTTGTCTCCGTACATTTGCCCTGGTATCGGGTTCGAGAGATACGGTGACCCAAATTGTATACCCTCCGAAGGGGGGCATGAGCACGACGAATTGCGACGGAGGGATTCTTTATCAATGAAAACTTCGCTAGTGGCTCAGTATTATTATGATTATTATTCAGAGGACAAATCGTATTCATATGGAACAAACCCACCAAAAGGCCCATTGACCTGAAATTCAAGCTTCCAAAGAATATTATGGTGCTCATTTGAAAGCAGATACAGATTATTATTATTCATATTTTTGGTTTATCACAGTCCTCCAATTCGACTGGGTGTATTTATAGTGTGGGGTTCCTGGTTGTATCCTGCCTCCTTAGGAGTCCATCACTTTTCTTACTGTGTGCGCTGTTTCTAGGAGCACACTCTTTTGCATGAGTCCTGGAGCTACTTCAGCCTCTAGTTTTTCCAGATTCCTTTTCAGGGATCTTGGGATCGTGCCTAGTGTCCCTATGAATATGGGTACAATTTCCACTGGCATATCCCATATTATTATTATTATTATTATTATTATTATTTTTATTATTATTATTATTATTATTATTATTATTCAGAAGATGAAATATAGTCATATAGAAGAAGCCCACCAAAGGGGCCACTGACTTGAAATTCAAGCTTTCAAAGAATATTATGGTGTTCATTAGGAAGATGTAAGAGGAGGGCGAGCGAAATACAGAAAGAAGAGATGCCACTTATTAAAAAAGAAACAAAAAATATAAATCAACACGAAGACGGAAATGTATTAAAATGAGAGAGTTCCACTTGAACTTTCGAAGTTCCAATTGCAAGATATCTCCAGGGAGTTAGTCTTTATGGACAAGGCCACCGAAAATAATCTAACCTTCGGTGGTCCCCGAATAATGCTGTATGAGCCCCGGCCCATGAAACTCTCAGCAGCCAGCCGTGGTGGCGCCTGTGCCGTTGCGTTGCCAGACGCAAATTTATGGCTACCTTTAACCTTAAATAAAATAAAATCTACTGAGGTTAGAGGGCTGCAGTTTTGTACGTTTGATGAATGGAGGGTGGATGATCAGAGACCAATTCGCAACTCTCTAACTTCAGTAATTTTTAAGATCTGAGGGCGGATAGGAAAAGTTTACAAAAAACAAAAAGTTAGTGTAGTTGATAAAGCGATGATACAGCTGGACTGAAAAATGAGTCAGTCACAGTAACTAGAATTTCTCTCGAAAGTAGTTATGAGTCACTGTGAGGCGTGAGAGGCTTTCAGAGTAAGTAAAATGTAGAATAACTGACTGGTTATGGCTCCTGAAGCTGACGTTTCATAGAAAATATGAAATTGAATGAATCTAAATATAAATTTTCACGGGGCTTTAAAATCTGGAAGTCTACACGATTAGTACCAAAAATCGTGTAAGGTAAATGCAAGCTATATATCATCATATTTGATGAATACTTTTTCCAAATATCTTTTCTGTATCTACATAATAATAATAATAATAATAATAATAATAATAATAATAATAATAATAATAATAATAATAATAATAATAATTGAAAAAAGAAAGCCACAAAGTCAATTGTAACTTGTTTTACTTCTAAGTATTTACATTTAGTTTTACTCCACACTCGAGTACTTTCAGGCCCTTCTGTGGAGGCCCATTCTCAAGAGATGTTTGGGATGTTAGCCATTTGCTAACATCCCAAACATCTCTTGAGAATGGGACACAGAAGGGCCTGAAAGTACTCGAGTGTGGAGTAAAACTAAATGTAAATACTTAGAAGTAAACAAGTTACAAATTGACGTTGTGGGTTTCTTTTTCAATCTTCAGAAGAAAACTGAAAGAAGTTTTTGTTTGGTTCAATAATAATAAATAATAATATATAATAAAATAATAATAATGATAATAATAAATGTAAGCTATATAGCATCAAATTGTTTAAATATTAATTGAAAATATGTAATAATAATAATAATAATAATAATAATAATAATAATAATAATAATAATAATAATAATAATAATAAAATAGCGCCAATAACTAGAGGCCTATTGGTAATGTGGAAGTTACTAACAGGTATCATCAGTGAAAGGCTACACAATTACCTAGAGAAGACAAACACCATCCCCCACCAACAGAAAGGCTGCAGAAGAAGTGTAGGGGCACAAAAGACCAGCTCCTGATGTAATGAAGAACAGTAGAAGAAGGAAAACCAACCTACTCATGGCATGGATAGACTATAAGAAAGCCTTCGACATAATACCACACACATGGCTAATAGAATGCCTGAAAATATATGGGGCAGAGGAAAACACCATCAGCTTCCTCAAAAATACAATGTGCAACTGGAATACAATACTTACAAGCTCTGGAATAAGACTAGCAGAGGTTAATATCAGGAGAGGGATCTTCCAGGGCGATTCACTGTCCCCACTACTCTTCATAGTAGCCATGATTCCCATGACAAAAGTACTACAGAAGATGGATGCCGGGTACCAACTCAAGAAAAGAGGCAGAATCAACCATCTGATGTTCATGGACGACATCAAGCTGTATGGTAAGAGCATCAAGGAAATAGATACCCTAATCCAGACTGTAAGGATTGTATCTGGGGACATCAGGATGGAGTTTGGAATGGAAAAATGCACCTTAGTCAACATACAAAAGGGCAAAGTAACGAGAACTGAAGGGATAAAGCTACCGGGTGGGAGCAACATCAAACATAGATGAGACAGGATACAAATACCTGGGAATAATGGAAGGAGGGGATATAAAACATCAAGAGATGAAGGACACGATCAGGAAAGAATATATGCAGAGACTCAAGGCGATACTCAAGTCAAAACTCAACGCCGGAAATATGATAAAGCCTAAACACATGGGCAGTACCAGTAATCAGATACAGTGCAGGAATAGTGGAATGGACGAAGGCAGAACTCCGCAGCATAGATCAGAAAACCAGGAAACATATGACAATACACAAAGCACTACACCCAAGAGCAAATACGGACAAACTATGCGTAACACGAAAGGAAGGAGGGAGAGGACTACTAAGCATAGAGGACTGCGTCAACATCGAGAACAGAGTACTGGGGCAATATCTGAAAACCAGTGAAGACGAGTGGCTAAAAAGTACATGGGAAGAAGGACTAATAAAAGTAGACGAAGACCCAGAAATATACAGAGACAGGAGAATGACAGACAGAACAGAGGACTGGCACAACAAACCAATGCACGGACAATACATGAGACAGACTAAAGAACTAGCCAGCGATGACACATGGCAATGGCTACAGAGGGGAGAGCTAAAGAAGGAAACTGAAGGAATGATAACAGCGGCACAAGATCAGGCCCTAAGAACCAGGTATGTTCAAAGAACGATAGACGGAAATAACATCTCTCCCATATGTAGGAAGTGCAGTACGAAAAATGAAACCATAAACCACATAGCAAGCGAATGCCCGGCACTTGCACAGAACCAGTGCAAAAAGACGCATGATTCAGGAGCAAAAGCCCTCCACTGGAGCCTGTGCAAGAAACATCAGCCACCTTGCAGTAATAAGTGGTACGAGCACCAACCTGAGGGAGTGATAGAAAACGATCAGGCAAAGATCTCAGAACGGATAGGGTGATACTGTGCAAATAGACCAGACGTGACGTTGATTGACAAAGTCAAGAAGAAAGTATCACTCATTGATGTCGCAATACCATGGACACCAGAGTTGAAGTAGAGAGACAAAAAAATGGATAAGTATCAAGATCTGAAAATAGAAATAAGAAGGATATGGGATATGCCAGTGGAAATCGTACCCATAATCATAGGAGCACTAGGCACGATCCCAAGATCCCTGAAAAGGAATCTAGAAAAATTAGACGCTGAAGTAGCTCCAGGACTCATGCAAAAGAGTGTGATCCTAGAAACGGCGCACATAGTAAGAAAAGTGATGGACTCGTAAGGAGGCAGGATGCAACCCGGAACCCCACACTATAAATACCACCCAGTCGAATTGGAGGACTGTGATAGAGCAAAGAAAAAAAAAAATATTTTTAAATCTCGTAATCATATGAAAAACTGAAATGGTGAAAAAAATCCAGTGATATAGATAAAAATAAATGAATAAATAAATAAAAAAAAAATAATAAATAACTGTTATGCATATTTATGTCTAATCAAAACCGACATAATTTAGTTTGTATAATACAATGTATAATTACAATAGGAGACAATATTTCCCCTAAGTACAACAGCCTACGACACTTACTACACGCATTCTAGTTGCCCGTCAATATGTCAAACACAAGTTCCCTGTTTCTCTCTGCCTCTCCGTTCACCCGTCTCTGCCTGCCACAGCTGTCCTTCTGCATGTCTCCTGCCCGTTGTTCCCGAGCCGGATACAAATTAAAAGTCAGGGCTGACAGTAAAAAGGTAATTGATAAGGCGTGGATTCCAGCGTAATTGAAAATCAAATCACTTCTCCCCGAGTCAATGGTTGATCCATGCAATCCCTGTTTACCCCCACAGGGGCAGATCGGAGATCGTTTCGTGACGGAGTTTTTGATATTTTTTTTCCCCCTTTTTATACGTCGAGATTTTTTCCGGAAAACCGCCGTAAGAGAGTTGACAATTAACTGCATGAACTGTATGCCAACGGGACGTTCTGTCTCACGCAGGTTGAGAGCGAATGTTACGAGAGAATTGGAAGGAACGGGGAGTTTGGCTCTTGGGAATTCAAGGAGAAATTGTTATATACTCGTATGTATACACACACATACAAATATCTATATTATGTATATGTATGTATATATATATATATATATGTGTGTGTGTGTGTGTATTAATATATGTACGTATATATATCTCAATTGGGGGGTAAGTGGGCAAGATACAAATAGAAAGTTGCCAAGATACAGAAAGTAAACACCTGATTAAGAAAAAAAGCTAATATCTGCTGAAGCAAGTATGATTATTAATGGGTTGTCCTGATAGAATGATATATGCAGTATCTCTAATTGTTTCAGCAATGATCATTATCGCCCAAAATAACTTACATATATGTATAGAGTTATGGATTAATCTAGGCGAATTGTTCAAAGAACTTACGTCCAGTATTGTTCTTTTTGATAAAAATGTATGGCAACCTGCTTTGCATTTAGCTCCTCTTTTAACTCTCTATGGGCATGTAGGAGTCCGGTCTGTTAATCCTCTATGGGCATGTAGGAGTAAGATCTGTTAACTCTCTCTGGGAATGTAGGAGTAAGACGTTATTTAGTCTATTTTGACACAGTGAAGCGAAATTAAGTTTTGATCCTACGATGAGATGGAGAAACTCTTTTCTGATGTGGCTGTGGTTACTGAAACGATCAAGTACATCTTTACAAGTTTACTGAGTCCAGAGACCATAGCAGCAGCAACAAGATTATTTTCCAATGACTATAATGCATCAATAACTGTAGACATAGTAGGCATGGCCAGTTCATGATAAGTTTCCTCAAGTCAGTGTCTTTGGAGAATATGGTCAGTCACTCTGGTATTTCTGCTGGACCTTCTTTAGCTAAAGTTATTATCATGGTTACCATTTCATGAGGAATGCCTTAGCTGGCACTCGGCAATCGATCAATGAGTTAGTGGTTTATCAAGTCTAGTACTTCATAGTACTAAGTGCGATGGTACCCCTCAACATCTGATGGGAAATGTTCTCCTGCACTGCTGTCCTCAACTTTCTTAAGCACGTGTCTCCCTCTTGGTAACTTTGGTTCCTCTATTTCCTCTATGTCTGTTGCTGCCATTTGAACATCTCTGAAGAAAGTGCTGGACTTGTCATCACTCCGCAGACCAGCATAGTGCTTTCTGGGAAGCTCTACAGCTTTGGTAGCATCATGAAGTGAGATTTATCGATAGTGTCTCAGAGGCAGCAAAGACCAAAGAATGTTGAAAACTTCTTTCTCCGTTTTAGCCATCTGTCCACCAACTCGACGGGAGTATTCATCGTTGGTATTGGTGCTAATTTCTTCCTGAGTTTTTAGGAGGACTTGGTAGTTTTCTAGGGTGGAAATAAGTGACTCAGCGCAGACGGTCCATTTGCTTGGATATAAAGACTTGAAATTTCCATAAACACCTGAGCCAGCACTTTCTTGCTTCGATTTGAAGAGACCTCCTCTCTTGAGGGAAAGCTTTATGGGCTGTAAGATTTCTTGTGCCAAATCAAGAGCATCTTTAACTGCTAGACACTTTTGAGTGGCTCCTTGGAGGCACAAATACTGTTGCAGAAAAGTGGGAGGTGGCCAAAATGCCATTTTTCCCCCTCTGAAAATTGTGGAGGGCACATGCTCCCTCTTGACCCCCCCCTCTTCCTACGCCAATGCTAGAGGGCTGCAAATTGGTATGTTGATCATCCAACGTTCAGTCATCAAACATACCAAATTGCAACCCTCTAGCTTCAGTAGTTTCTATTTATTTAAGGTTAAAGTTAGCCATGATCGTGCGTCAGGCACCAATAAGATGTAAAATTACTGTGGTGAATTTCTTCAATAAAAAATAATAGGCATATAATTAAATAATTATACACAAATTTTCAGGAGTCCATCACCTTCTCCCTTATCGAGGCACTGCAGTTCCTTAAAATTTCTGAAGCTCTGTTACATGAATGAATAACAGAGCTTAAAAGTGGCCAACTCCTCCAGTTGGAATGAAAATACACAAGAGCAGGTAAAGGTAAGGTGACTGATTTAAATCATGAGCAAGAAAGCTGATTAACGAGGCCAGGAATACGAATAAGGGGTCAGAATTTTGATAAAAAGCACTTAAATTTCTACAGATATATTTAACGACACAGTGCGTATTCTTTCAGTCCGAAATCTGATGTGATAAAAAAAGTAAATACTCATGCCAATGCTTGGATGAGCTGCAATATTTTGTTTGCTGAATACAACCGAATAATTCATGAGAAGAACTGGAGGATAATTAAGCAGAAACTGTTGCTCCTCAGCTAGTATGTTTAGAACTTGCAAATGAATTCCATATTACAATCTCAGTTGCTGCACATGGAAACTAGGAACTGAGACTTGAAAAGGTAGTCTCTCTCTCTCTCTCTCTCTCTCTCTCTCTCTCTCTCTCTCTCTCTCATTCATATTACAATCTCGGCTGATTCTCATGAAAAAGTTTTCTAGGAACTAAACAGAATTTGAAAAGATGGGCTCTCTCTCTCTCTCTCTCTCTCTCTCTCTCTCTCTCTCCATTGCATGAAGCAATTGATTAGATGTTGCAATATTCCGAGCAATCAGAAGAATATACCTGATGGCTATTCTTCTCACACTCAAATGTTACTCCTAAAAAAATAATCAAACCTTATTCATAATTTAATATAACTCCTTGAAAAAGAAAATATTTTATGCAAGCGAGGTAGAGATAAAGATAGAGATCTAGTTTTCTCTTTTCTTTGTCGATTATGGTAAAGTATTCAAGACAAAAAAATACGTTTATGTATTTGAAAAAAAATGAAATTTGGAGGCAAAACAAAACCAGAAATAAATCCAATACAGAAAACTATTCCATCCCAAAAAATCATGTATACTTACATCAAAAGAAAGCTGATTGGGAAAATCTAATTCAGTTACGTGAGGGGGAACAGAGAATGAGAAGTAGAGGAATGAGTGAGAAGAGAAAAGAAAGACGAGAGAGAGAACGAGAGAGAGAGAGAAGAGGAAAGAAGGAGAAGAGAGAGAGAGAGAGAGAGAGAGAGAGATTTAATCATGGTCCTCCTCTGTTATCAGGTAAACGACATCAGGACAGCTGATTTCAATCACTCTTCGACTCAAAATTAAAAGTCTCTCCCGGACAGTGATGGCCAAATGACTGTGGTTGGGTTGGCGAAGCCACTGCCATAAAAACGAGACGAACAATTTACTTATGGAACTCAGGCAAAGGGTTCGTGTGTGTCTTTGATGGGGGTGGGGGGACACTGGGGTGGGCGAGGAGGAGGAAGAGGAGGGGGGTGGGGGGGGGGGGGTGAGGGTGGTGTTCCTCATGGAATGGTATGAGGACACTCCACTTTTGCTGGAATTGATAAAATTTCTCTTTTTGGTTCAAGTTCAGTTATCCATTCTCGTGTGTGGATTTGGGTTGGTTCCATTGCAGTAATACTTATGGAACATTTCTTGCTTGATACATCAACTCAGATTGGTCATCAGCAGCTCGTCAAGTCCCCAGACAAAGTGTAGCATTCACCCTTATCTTGCACTCACACACAGATACACATATGTTACTGATTAAAAGTACTTTTTTCTTAGACATTTATTCTTGTTCTCAGTGTCTCGTCTTCTTGCTATGCTCCTTAATACTTCATCGTCACTTGCGTATGGTCCCCCATTTTTCCACATGATTGAACCATCTCAAAACTCTCTAATCTATTTTTTCATCTATTCTATACAAAAAATTTTACCAATTCTACGTATCGCTGCATTTCTCAAACTTCCAATTCTTCTTAATGCATATTTACAATGTAAACATTTCATCTCAAAACCTTAAACACAATTTTTTTATTAACCTTTGATAATCTACACTTCACTTCCATAAAGGAGAGTTAACTTCTC
>NC_061109.1:56538708-56543708 GCF_015104395.2 Macrobrachium nipponense
TAAAAAAAAAAGCTTTTAGTAAGCCTCACAAAAGCTCAAACAGCAATCTGGTAATAATTTTATTCAATAATTCATTTGTTAGAATGATCACAAGGGCGATCACGAATGACGAAATCAGCAAAGCTAGAAGTGTAAGATCACAGTTCCCTCGTAAACAAGGGAACGAATCAATTGATCTTCATATCTCTCTCTCTCTCTCTCTCTCTCTCTCTCTCTCTCTCTCTCTCTCTCTCTCTCCTCATAATTCGTTGGAAACCCAATGGATTGCTTCGTCCTAATGGAAAATGGAGTCTGCATAAATCAAGATAATGTCAATACCCGGTAACGCAACGAATAAGAGGAGCCGGGATACAGACTGCTACCACATCAACCCCCCTTCGGAGAATATTATTACTACTACTACTACTACTACTACTACTACTACTAATGGTAATGATACCTCACTTCGGGCCAGATTCTATTTCTTCCAACAAACCGGTTCCTCCAACAGTGATGGAGAAGGGAAGGAGTATTCTTCCTTCCTTGTTTTGTTTTTATTGATTTTGTCAAGTGTGTTTCAAGATTTGCATGGTATTGAGTTTCTTTCATAAGTAATTAATGGTTTGATACTTTACTAACATGTAAATACAGTTCACTTACACACACACACACTCATATATATATATATATATATTTATATATATATATATATATATATTATATATATATGTAAAACGTTTATGTATTATATATATATATATATATATATATATATATATATATACTATACATATATATATTATATAATATATATATAAATATATATATTACGTAAATAGCCACATGAAAGGTGAAGAATCAAAGAACAGGTACCAAGCGCTTTCGTGTATTCCGTACACTTCCTTCGGGGTACCCCGAAGAAGTGTACGCAATACACGAAAGCGCTTGGTACCTGGTCTTTGATTCTTCACCTTTCATGTGGCTATTTACGTACATATTTTGTCACGTGCTGTTTTTTTGTGCTTATTGCTGATATATATATATATATATATATATATATATTTATATATATATATATATTATATAACGTTTTTGTATTATTTACATATATATATCCAATGTAGCACGAAGGAACACGTACTTGAGAATATCCTTAAATCCACGGATTTAGCATATATATATATATATATATATATATATATATATATATATATATATATATATATATGTATATATATATATATATATATATATATAATATATATATATATATATATATATATATATATATATAAATGCCAACTTGTGTGGAAGAAGGGAGAAAAGAAAAAGTTACTTAAATAAAGAAAACCCCAGCATCATAGAATTTCTACAGCATTTTAATAAAATAATGAAAATAAAGCTAAAAAAAAGATAACAAAAAAAAACCCCCAAAAAAAAAAAAAAAATTTTTCACCATAACTTGGTTTTTTTAAAAAAAAAACTATAAAAAATAACCAATTTGTTCCCCCCCCAAAAAAAACTCATAATTTCGTCCCCCCCCCCCCAGCCCAACCTCACCATACCATGACACCATAATAACCACAAAACAAGCAGTAAACTATACGACCCCCATATCATATTCTTCCCAAAATTACTCCTATTACATTATGCACACGCAATGCCGATAAGGATACCACGGAAACAACATTGATGAGACGTAGGATACATCTCCCCAGGTACTATATAATATTTGCATACAGGATGAGAATATTGGCGTGTGGGTCCCAGGCCACTCAATGATATAGAAAACGGGATGAAAATATGATTTTAAGGTGGGTTGGTACTTAAACTAAGCGCCTCAGTGGCGTGATCGGTATGGTCTTGACCTGCCACCTCGGTGGCCATGAATTCGATTCTCGGGCGTTCCATTGAGGTGTTAGAGATGTGTATTTCTGGTGACAGAAGTTCACTCTCGACGTAGTTCGGAAGTCGCGTAAAGCCGTTGGTCCCGTTGCTGAATAACCACTGGTTCCATGCAACGTAAAAACACCATACAAACAAACAAACAAACGATACTAAAATGGAAATATATGGGGAGTTAATAATCCCAGTGGAAGTGAAAATTAGCAAGTGAATGAATGAATAAATGAATAATAAGTAAACGATATATATAAAAAAGAATATTCCAGGTGGCCAGTATTGGGAAATACAACCATCTCATTCAAAATATAAGTTAGTGAATTAATGAGAATGTAAATGAATGAGTGGATAAATGAGTAAGTTAATGGCTGGGTGAGTGAATAGCTGAATAAATGATTGAATAAGGAGATTAATCAATTAATGAATTTTTGAAACAATAACAAATCAATACTTCAGAGGGATTGATATTGGGAGGTATCAACAATCTCAATGAAATGAATGAATATTTCAATGAATGAATGAGTGAGCGAATGAATAAATGAATCAGTGAATGGATGAATGAATGAATGAATGGGGGAATTAATCAGTAAATAAATCTATGAAATGATAAAAAGTACTTCGGAGGGGTTTTTTGGGCGTTACAATAATCTCAGTGAAAGCATAAGTAAGTAAATGATTGAATGAATGAATGAATGAATGGGTAGATGAATGAATGATTGAAGCAATTAATCAGTCAATAAATACATGAAATAAAGCGCTGTGATTTCAGACGGGTTGGTAACCGAGTTACAGCAATCTCTGTGAAAATGGAAGTAGGTAAGTGAATGAGTCAGTGAGTGAATGAATGACTGAACGAATTAGTCAATGCGAGATTGAATGATTGAATACTAAAGCAAAGTCATCGGTAAATACTTTAAATATAAGATATGATTTCAGGTGGATTGGTTTTGGGAGTTATAACAATCCCAGCGGGAATGAATATGAGTAAGTGAATGAATAAGTGAATGAATGAATGAATGAGTCATGGAATTAATCAGTGAATAAAGGAATATAAAAAAACAATACCTAAGAGCGGTTGGTATCGAGACTTATAATAATCTCAGTGAAAATAAAAATGAGTGAATGAATGAATATGTCAATGAGTGAGTGAATGAATGAATGAATGAGTGAATGAATAGATGGATAATGCAACTGATCAATCAGTAAATACATGAAACAAAGAAATGTGATTTCAGACCGGGTGATATCGAGCCATAACAATCCTAGTGAAAATGAAAAAAGGAAATGAATGAATATGTGAATAAATGATTGAATGGATAAATGAATTATTACATCACTCAATCAGTCAATAAATACAGGAAACAGCAATAACGTAGAAAAAATATAATGAATGAAGGATAAAACGAGCACAAAAATAAGCAGATATATAACATAAAAAGTACAGAAATTCCCGTCACAGCTGTGTGAGCCGCGGTACATGAAACTTTCAGCCGCGGTCCGGTGGTAGTCCGTCCTATAGCGTTCCTAGACGCATGATTATGGCTAACTGTAACCTTAAATAAGATAAAAACTACTCAGACTAGAGGGCTGCAATTTGGTATGCTTGATGATTGGAGGGTGGATGATCAACATACGAATTTGCAGCCCTCTAGTCTCCGTAGCTTTTAAGATCTGCTGGCGGACAGAAAAGGTGGAGACGGACAGACAAAGACGTCACAATAGTTCTCTTTCACAGAAAACTAAAAATGAAACTACGACAATGTAAAGCAGAGTGTTGCAGCTATCGAGTGGGTCGTTGACGTCACACGGCCTTACGTTTGTTAAAGAATATCATATTCCCAAGATGACGCCAAAATGGCACCATTTTTTGTACCCTGAGCAGTGAACAGAAAGAATTTGTGGCTCACAGTCATTCTAGGATCGTGGTTTTTCCGCCCTCGCTTCTTCTTCTTCTTCTTCTTCTTCTTCTTCTTCTTCTTCTTCTTCTTTCTTGTTTTCTCAATTCTTCTTCCCTATTCTTGTTTTCTTAATTATTCTTCTTCTCTTCTTCTTCTTCTTGTTCTTCTGCATCATTTTCTTAGGAGTGAAGTTGGCGAATGTTTGAGGAACTAAGCCGCACCAGAAACACTTGGCCACCAATCTAGGAGGAGATACTTCAGGATATCGTATGACATCGTTAACTCATGCAAAAATGTCTTTTATTTTTGGTCGTTCTGAAATGTTTGTTGTTTATTAAGATCATTTAAGCCAGCAGAAAATAACTTTTATGCGTTCGATCACTAGCACATTTATACAAATTCGAGCGCCTATTAGGATGCAAACTCACATGTGCACACACACACATATGTGAGTATGTGTGCGTAAAAACATATATATGTATATATTATACATATATATTTACACACACACACAAATACACACACACACACACATATATAATATATATAACAATATATATTATTATATATATAGATATACATATAAAAATATATATATATATAATTAATATTTTATATATATATATAATATATATATATATATATATTATATTATATATATATTTATATATATATAGGATATATATATATATATGAATATGGGTGAATGTATGTGTAAGCATAGACATGAATATTTAGAAGACGACAGAGAGAGAGAGAGAGAGAGAGAGAGAGAGATCATACACGCCCTACCCAATCTAAAGACAGGTAGCCCTAAATAATAGCTTTTAGTTAAAATACGACCCAGCACACTCTAGATTACGGTAAGTAAAAGTAAACTTACGATTCCGAGCCGTATAATAAAGTCGTAGAGGGTATGGCTGGGCATGTGACGTCCATTGCCCCCTTTCCAGAATACCCGAAGGACGGGTCAATTATAAGAGATAAATTCATTTCGGCGACGGATATCGGGAAAATTAAGTCCTGGGTGTCTGGGTAGGGGAGAGGGTGGGTGGTGGGTCACAAGGAGATCTGCGGCGATAAATTATTGGTTGTTGTGACCCGGGCATCCGCGGGCGCCCTGTGATTAGAAAATACCAGAGGTCTTCTATCTTATTTTTCTTAGAGGTTTCTTGTAGGTTTTGTGAGAATCTTTCTTGCTTATTGCCATCCTTATTTCGT
>NC_061109.1:56546399-56551399 GCF_015104395.2 Macrobrachium nipponense
CACCTTACTCTCTCTTTCTTGTTCTGTCCTGTCTCCTTTCTCCTCTCTCTCTCTCTCTCTCTCTCCTCTCTCTTCTCACCTTACTCTGTCTGTCTGTCTGTCTCTTTCTCCCTCTCTCTCTCCTTTACTCTCTCTCTCTCTCTCTCTACTCTCTCTCTCTCTCTCTCTCTTCTCTCACACCTGCCTTCCAGCCGATTGCCTGTCGAAGATCGTATGATTATGGCAATCGTTCTTTCTTTAATAAGTTCTCGTAATGAAATCCTCTCAGCTTAATAGAGAGAGAGAGAGAGAGAGGAGAGAAGAGCAGAGAGAGAGAGAGAGAGAGCGAGACTTCAAAATCACAATGTCTTGTTCAATAGTTACTGATGGCCATATTTAACTTGTAAGTTCTAATGATTTCGCTCTCTCTCTCTCTCTGTCTGTCTCTCTCTCTCTCTCTCTCTCTCTCTTATATATATATATATATATATATATATATATATATATATATATATAATATATATATATATATATATATATATATATATATATATATATATATATATATATATATGCAAATCCTTGGTAATTAGTATGATATTTTCTGTGTTCTTGTAACCTATTATAAACAGATATTCTTACTGTTTATTTATATACTATGTTATCTATGCCTCACTATGTTTTGCTAAGCCTACCAAAATTGAGAGAGAGAGAGAGAGAGAGAGAGAGAGAGAGAGAGAGAGAGAGAGAGAGAGAGAGAGAGATAGCTCAATCGTGGTAAATATGAATTTCCGTCTTTCATAAAATCAACTTCTTCCCAGCTAACAGTACAACGCTAATCGACCTGTATCAATACACTTGATATCTTGTCATGCATCATGCATAATTAAATCTCATATTTTAATCTCATATTACAACGAATTCATCAATCGGTGTTACTACTTTGCATGTACTACATACCGGAGAGCGCAATATAAGAGCGTAAAAAAAAAAAAAAAAAAAGAGTAACATAGGAATGTCAGTTCAAAATTAAGAATTCCCTAGCGATACACAGTTAGCAAACTGTATTTAGTTGCAAGCGCATCTTGGACATGACCTGACCACAACGAACGCAGATTAGAGTCGCCCGGGTTCAAGGTGATGCTCCGCTGATCATTTATTCGATCCAGCTCCCAGGATACCCAAGTTTGGACAACAAGAAATGCTTGCTTTGCGTCGTTTAAGTTTGATGTCGAATAATTGGACGATAGTGACACGTTTCTCGGATGATGAAGTCATTGATGATTCAGGAATAGAGCAGAGATGAATAATCTATCTGCCATGTTAGAGATTTTTTTTTCGCTTATTGGCAGTTAGATGGTGTCGCCAGCCAGTCGCCTTCTATGTAGGTGTTTTGGTATTGTTATTTAATAGAATGACCTAATGGCAATACTTGGACTCTCGCTGCATGTAGTATTTTCAATTTCCAGTGGATATTTTGGAATGAAAATCACCCAAGTTCCACCCGATCAGGAATTCCTCTTTCCTGGACCTTTTTGCAGACCTAACTTGTAGCTGTTAAAGGGTCTTTCAGTTTGCTCTCATTGACATCAGTAAGTAAAGATGTGCAATAGCAGACGAAATATGCTGTGAGTTTTGCACAAATTTGTGAATTCGTCTTTTGATGACACTCAGTGCAGGGTGGGCTGGCCCTTGAAATTCATACTGAACGTACGTCTATATTGCATTGGGAGACAGAGAACTAATTCGAAGATGAAAATTTCCCGAATAATTAAGAAGAGATGAGGAAAATTTGTGTTCCAAATTAGTCTCAAACTAAGGTTGCAACAAACCTTGAGTACCCAATGCAAACGGCAATGACTCAGAATGAATCTCAGGCACAAACAGAGTAAGGGAAAAGAGGAAATTATCGTGACAGCCACAATGATGAACAGTCAAAGAGGAACACAGACAAATGACGGGAAAAAACAACAGTACCTTCGGTGACAGCCACAATGACGAACAGACAAAGAGAGGAAGACAGAATAAATGAGAGAAAAATAAGAGTACCTTCAGTTTCATAGAGCAGGAACAAAATATGAATGGTTCTCATGAAGTCGTGCCAATAAGCGACTGCCTTATGAACGAGTAAGCGTTGAGATTATTGAATGTGAAAGCAATGGGTGGGAATGAGGCCCTAGAGAGTAAACATAAGACTTTACGGGAACCCCATCCGATTCCCCACAAGTATCGACGCTAATAGCAGACTACGACAACGCACGGATCAGGAAGGCATTACAGTTAACGCCGAGAAGCATTACCAAGTCTAATAGGATTCGGGCAAGGAAAGCGGGAGCCTTTATCACGTTTATTTTATATTCGACGGGACCCCATTAACGGTACCTAAAAGGAAAGGTTATTATGTAGGTCAGCCTAATTAATCACCTTCATTATTGGACCTGTCAAAGGTTGTTTGCAGGTTTGAATATATAAATTATATACTGCATACATTTACACATACATATATGTATAAATACATATACACACATGAATATATATATATTACATATATATAGTATATGATATATATATATGTATAACTATCATATATATATATATATTATATATATAGATATCATATATATTATATATATATATATATATATATATATATATATATATATATATATCAAATCAGGCGTTGACTGAAGGAAACGGCCAATCTACATAGTTCTGTATAGTTCTTTTATTCCAACGTTTCGTAATAACATTTATTACATCTTCTGGGTAATATTTATATATATATATACTATATATATAGAAATATATATATATACATATACATATATATATATATATATATATATATATACTATATTATATTATATGATTATACATATATATTATATATACTATATATATATACATATATATATATATATATATATAATATATATTATATATATATATATATATATATATATATAGTATATATATATATATATATGCATATCAAAGTCAAGCGTTGACTGAAGGAAACAGGCCAATCTTACATAGTTCTTTATTCCAACGTTTCGTAATAACATTTATTACATCTTCTGGGAATCTGTCAATTAATTAACTCTGGGACTTACGTGGGATCTACAAAGAGGTTACTGAAGGTCAGAATCGATTCTCATCGGGGAATAAGTTTCCGAACAGGAAGTAGGCTCTCCAACCCTGAACATTCAAATATCAGGAACCATGCAAAAATCTGCAAAACACAAATTGAAAGAGACGATTTTTGTATCATAGGGGAAACACCAAACCCCCAAGAACTACCCATTTTAGAGTCGTTACTCATTAAGCAGCTGGTTCCCCAGTTGAATACCCAAACCTCCTCCATCCAACTGTACCTTAGCTAACGTGTCTCCTCTTTTGTTGTCTCCTATCATTCAGTTCTTCCTCTCTCTTAACTTAAGGTGGTGGTGGTTCCCAGCTTTTAATAATAATTTTCTGTAATTGTATATTTTAGTAAATTTTAGCCTTTTTACGATTTTTTTTCATTTTTAGTAAATTTAAGATTGTTATGTAATTTTATTATTTCAATTAATTGACAGATTCCCAGAAGATGTAATAAATGTTATTACGAAATGTTGGAATAAAGACTATGTAGATTGGCCAGTTTCCTTCAGTCAACGCCTGATTAGATGTATTCCTTGGTCGTCACCTGCCTGCCCTTCGGTTGTATATATGTATATATATATATAAATATATATATATATATATATATATATATATATATATATATATATATAATATATAATATATATATATATATATAATATATATATAGAGAGAGAGAGAGAGAGAGAGAGAGAGAGAGAGAGAGAGAGAGAGAGAGAGATGAGAGACAGAGAGAGAGAGAATTTCTATAAGGGAATAAACATATATATTAATCTTTATTTATTATAATTTCACATCGCCGATAAAATGACAAAAATTCTGTTTTTTTTAACTTTTTTGCAGCTATATAGCAGAATACTCCAAAATGATGTATGAAATTTCTCTTAAAAATTCTCTTTATTTATGTCATACTTCATTTCACTACAACGCAGCAAGTTGAATTTTGCCAGGGAGAGAGAGAGAGAGAGAGAGAGAGAGAGAGAGAGAGAGAGAGAGAGAATTGCAATTTATAACAGCACAAAAGGAACATTAGCTTCACACGAAGCGGCTGAATTAATTAGGGCGGCAGCCAGGTCTATTTACATGCGAACACAGTGTTAGCTACGATTCCATTTTAGGCCTTTTGTCTCTGGCTGTATTCGTTACTCGAGTCATACTCTGCTCACGTTCAGTGCCCCATTGTGACCCACTGTGGAATCTTCCTTCAGGGAGGGAGTGAAAGAGTACATTGGGATGAGTGGGAATGCAACACTGTGATGTATTCCTCTTCGCTTGCAATAAACTAATGTTACACTCAGTACGGTAATATATCTAAGTTGATTTTTTCCTGAAAACTAAATGCAATATGGCATATTGTGTCACTAATATGCATATGAATGCAACATTGCAATATAATGAATTAACCTTCTTTAAACTAAATATAATACAGTAGACTGGGCCCAATAACATGCTTACGATTGCACAACTACAACGTGATTAACTTAACCCAATACAGTAATAACAATAACAATTTGAGTATAAATGAAAACTATTGGTCAGATAATAAAGAATATGTATGCGATAAAAAGCAAATTGGTTGTATTGTGGCAATGTTGCTTGCAGCTAGAGAATTAATGAATAAGATTTCAAAATGCTACAGAAAACAAATTGCTTGCAATATGGCAGTGTTGCAAAGAACATTGCCATATTAAGAGAAAGCTGAATGGTATGACACTAAGTGACTTCGTGACACAAATCATTGGGCATAGAATTCTTAAGATTAAGATTGTCGTATTATTATTATTATTATTTTATTATTATTAATATTATTATTATTATTATTATTATTATTATTATTATTATCATTATTATTATTATTATTATTATTATTATTATTA
>NC_061109.1:56566399-56571497 GCF_015104395.2 Macrobrachium nipponense
CCTAGCCCTTCCCCCCGCCCCCTGCGTCAGTTTTCACGGCACAGGTTAGAATTTGTGTCAGGAGTCCACGAGAGGAACAGACCCATAGATTGTATTTTTTTCCTCTTTATTTTTCTTATTTGATGAATTTTCATTTCGTAGAAATGAATCTTGTATGGCAATTTAGTTTTTTTTTTCGGTAAAACGGATATATTGTAATAGGAGATTTACTACTTATTACATACATATAGATATATATATATATATATATATATATATATATATATATATATATATGTATATATATATATAGCATATATATATATATATATATATATATATATATATATATATATATATATAGTATATATATGCAAATAAATAAATATATA
This sequence comes from Macrobrachium nipponense, assembly GCF_015104395.2. Taxonomy (NCBI): domain Eukaryota; kingdom Metazoa; phylum Arthropoda; class Malacostraca; order Decapoda; family Palaemonidae; genus Macrobrachium; species Macrobrachium nipponense. Next base: position 56,566,771 of record NC_061109.1, read on the forward strand.
TATTTATATATATACGCATATATATATATATATATATATATATCATAATATATATATAAATAAATAACTAAATAAATAAATAATGTATATATATATATATATATATATATATATATATATATATACATATATATATTCATACATGTATTCCTGATTCTGTTTTGTTTGTTACCACCAGAGCGCGTGGTTTTCGTTTTCATTATCTTTCACAAATTACGTTTTTATTGTGAATCTTATTATGTTGTAACTTATATAACTGTAAATAAATTAAAACTGTTTATTTTCTACTTAATGTTATTGCAGTGATTTATTGTATCATTAGGATATTATTGTATATCATTGTTTTGGAGCTACATTTCGGTCTGCATTACTGTAACAAAACGCCAGGGCGATATGTCCAGATTATACACTTTGAAGAAGTCACGACGAGTGAAGGAATGTTGTGGTGTTGTGTTTATCAGTAAATGGAACAAAGAGTTAATCTTCGTTTTTTTTTTTTGGCCATCAACTGAATTTGGAAGAAGATTCAGAAAATATTGCCAAACTAATAAAAAGTTGATCGACAACCAAAAAGCCATGGAATTCAACGATATATGCATGCAAGAACAACTTTGCCCCAAAAAACACACACATCTATATGTATACATATATATACATACATATATATATATATATATATATATATATATATATATACATATATATATAATATATATATATATATATATATATATATATATATATATATATATATACATATATATACTATATATATATATATATATATATATATATATATATATATATATATATATATATATATATATATATATATATTTCATATATATTCATATATATACGTATATATATACATATATATATATATATATATATATATATATATTATATATATATAATGATATATATAATATATATATATATATATATCATATATATATATATATATATATATATATATATATGAACTCATATTTATTAAGTTGCAACGTTTCGAAGCCAACCAGCAGGCCTCATTTTCAAGCTAAAAAGTAACAATATCTAATTAGTACAATAAAATTAAGCTACAATTTTGAAATACACAATGTAAGGTTCAATAAAACAATCACAATTAAAAATACAAATAAGGACCAACCGTTGAGTGTGAAGACAGAGGAAGGATTAACAAAAAACGTAAACAGTTCACGAGAGGTAAAGAGGTGTAGACGTGGCATGGGTGCTCAGTGAGGGGACCACCTTTTTTTTTAAGTAAACAATGATTCATTAATTGCTCAAAACCTTATGATTGAAGCCTCTGCCCAAACCTCAAAGTCCTTGTTACTGAATAGAATACCACATTTATCGGTTATGATCCCTTATATTGGAAAATTCGGGATTCGAAGCTTAGTGCAGTTCTATAGACGACAGCTGTGTGACTGTCGATTCGGACCTTAAAGTAACCTATGTGTCGATCCAATATAGGTTCCTCGATTACATCGAGGACAATACATTTGTAAATAACACATGAGGTCATCAATGAATCCAAACGGTCCTTGAAGCTGAAAAGGCTACCGATATTCAGTGGGTTTGTGGGTATAATTTTGGTTTTCATGGCAGGGAGATGACCAGATATTAAAGCGTGGAGTTCCTTATGAAAAGTTGTATTGCGAATAAAAGGAAGGCTGGCATAGAAAGGTAATTTAGGAACGTGAGGAGTAGGATGACGTGGAACACAAATATTATTAAAAAATTTGGAGACATGCTTAAAGAACAACTGGGTGGGAAAGTAGTTGCTGTTAAAATATTTTTGCAAGAACGTGACTTCATTGTGAAAAGATTGCCAACTGGAAGACAAAGCAAAGGCTCGGTGAAGCATGATTAATAGTTTTTTTGTTAATAAGGCATTAATCTTAAAATCAAGAGAACAAAAACTATAAAATTTGTACCAAGACCAGTGAATGTCTTTTTCCTAAAAACGGAAGTTGAGAAGCCTTGTATGTATGTGTGTGGCTGTGTCTGTGCGTGTGTGTATGCGTGTGTGCACGCTTGCTTGCACATACGAAAACAATCACAGCCCAGCTACCGCAAGGATTACATTTCAATGAACAAAATAAAAATCTCTCTCCTGATACCTCATCACTTTTCCTTCAGTATTAATTAAATGCCTCCTTCCAGGGCAAAAGTGCCCAGGACCTTAATTTAAGTTTCCCTAACTTGATGAAAAAAAAAAAAAAACTTTCTCATATTGTCTGTTGTAACTTACGTCCTTGATTTTTTAATATCCGCATCAGCTGAAGACAGGTTAGAGATGATAGGTTTGGTTTCGATACTAATTACTGACATATATATATATATATATATATATATATATATATATATATACATTATATATATTTTGGCTGTGATTGCCACCCCCCACCATATATAGTATATATATCTATATATATATATATATATATATATATATATATATATATATATATATATATATATTATATACATTATATATAGGTTTTGCTTTGATTGCCCACCACCCATCCTTATATATATATATATAATATATATATATATAGATATATATATATATATATATATATATATATATATATATATATATATATATAAGGATGAGGTGGTGGTAATCAGCAGCCATAAGGAACTTCAGGAAAACATCACAGGCATTTGCACTATTTTATTACTTACGTTTCAAGGCCTAGCCTCATTATCAATCTGTAAAATATACGCAAATACATCAAAACATCATAAAAGAAGTGGGAATAAGAAAGTATGCTAGAAAAAAAAAATACAAATTATTCAGTTTAAAATGCCACGAAAAAGGTATTACTATCCGAGTGGAAAGAAATACCCCACGAGTGACAAGGAGGCACGATGAAAGTCCAGGGTAAACTTGTGCTAAAAAAAGAGGCGGAGGCAGTTTGGCTGTTTAACTTCGGGACTTCCTCTTTTATACAACGAGACTCGAGGATTTTGCCGGCTGCTGAGATGAACGAGTCCTCGATAGAGTTTTAAAATTATTGTATTCAATATTTATTATGCATTTTTTCTTTAGCATGCTGTCGAATACTGGACAATTCTGGATTCGACAACTAGACCCCAATCCGATAGCTAACACCTACTAAGTGACAATCGATATATATATTATATAATATTATATATATAATATATATATATAATATATATATATATATATAACATATATATATATATATATATATATATATATATATATATATATATATAGGTATATATATATATATATAGGATATATAAAATAATATAATAATACTATAATATATATAATATATATAGTTATACGTATAATATGGAGTATTTTTTATATAGATAAACAATGTGAAGTTTAATTTTGCTATTATAGGTTATGCTCCTTACATGAGAAAAAATGCGTAGGTGCCAAAAGATGATAGTAATATCAAACAACAACAAAAACAACAACAGCAACAACGACAACAACAAACAACAACAATAATAATAATAATAATAATATAATAATAATAATAATAATAATAATGGTTGCAGGTCCACAATAATATCGCATGTGCGTATAAAGTCTTTAATAGATAATCAAAGCTTTCGAACCTTGTACTAGTCTTCAGATGAACCTAGTACAAGGTTCGAAAGCTTTTTATTATCCAATAAACACTTTATACTTCACATGCGATATTATTGTGGACCTGCAACCATTGTCGTCATTTCCGACACAGAAAATTGTTCCCAATAATAATAATAATAATAATAATAATAATAATAAAATAATAATAATGATAATAAAAATGATGAGAACGACAAATTCAATGTTTAATATCTTCTGAAGAAAACGACGTTCTGTAACCTCAGTAACCATTTTTGGCGGGTCACAAATAATACAAAGATATCTCAGGCCATGTTTCGATTGAATTTAAAAGATATTGAAAATGAAATATTCTACTGAATTCTCTGTAGAAACTTCTCATAACTAAATGAAAATTTAGCAAACGTTTATAGCTTCATCGATAAGAATATTTGGCAAGCAAAATTAACGAACAGTTCCAACCTTCCATTTGCCAGGTGGTATATCTTCGCAGCAAGCAAAGTGATTCAATTTCATATATTTCCTCCAAGAACTGAGAGAAATATATCTTTTGAATACCTGGTGGAGAGATTAACCGACTTCTTATTGCGAATCCAGTGAGGATAGAAGCACATACTCAGCGAATACAGATTGCACATTTAATAACGAAGAGTTATAATTCATCCCCAGAGATATGCCTGCTATTTTGTTTGCAGATTACTGTCTCCCGCCCACCCCACTCCCTCTTCGAAATGAATTATTCATAATCACTAACGCACGGAAGTTCAAATCCTTACTGGAATCATTTGATGATACCGGTAGCTAAATTGTTCAGAATTCAAAGATTCTGACACACTCGATTCCTCATCGAATCTTGATATGAATGCTAATTTTTTCAGTGTTCAACTTCCGACCACCAACTGTTTGGGCCTCTGACTTCTCGGAGGAAAGAAGACTGAAGGGGATTAGGCAGAAAAGTCCTTATTTGATTGTGGGCGCCAGTGTCTTCAATCCGACGAACCTCCCGTGCGGGCGTGTGAAGTGGCTAATACTTTGGAAATGATCTAAATTTGAAGTTCATTCACTTAAGGGCAGAAACCGTTACGTCCTAAATGACTCTAGAGCCACCCTCCTATTCGGG
>NC_061109.1:56576997-56581997 GCF_015104395.2 Macrobrachium nipponense
CTTATCCCTTGAGATTTTAGGGAACAATATAGAATGATTGCTAGGTATGGTCTTGATGGGACCAGTTCTTAAGCAAAGGTAATAAAAATGAATGATATATATATATATATATATATTATATATATATATATATATATATATATAGATATATCTATGATAAAATATATGAAACATGTAAAATATTTATGTAAATCAATACGTTATATATATATATATATATATATATATATATATATATATATATATATATATATATATATATATATATATATATCTGCGTGTATATATTTAGTGAGTGTGTGTATTTGTGTGGCCAGTCTTTCCAATGCCTTCCCAAAGATACCTGATGAAACGAAGCAGCAGGGAGGAATAGCATGCGCAATTTCCACGAACTTACCTTGAAGTTACCTTTCAAAGTTATTGAAGCGTAAAGGTTAGGAGTAAGCAGGTGGACTCAATTAATTTACGACTAAAAAAAAAAAGAACAAAAAGAAAGAAACTTGAATTCACACCTTCCAGAGAAATGAGAGGACACGAATACTGAAGTAATTTTGTAAGGGAGGCAATTAACGTTGCTAAAAAAAATAAAGAAATATTTTTATTCTCTCGTTGGATAAAATGTTCATTCGCAAGCTGAGATTTTGAACGCAAATAGAAGAAAGTGAAATGCAAAAATAAAGGCTATTTTCATAATAAAGTGATAGATATCTTTTGAAATCTTAGAAGCAGTATAGTCAACAGATGATGAAGATATCGAAATGGGATTATTATCAAAATGAAAATTGCCAAAGGTATTCATTACATATACATATACATACATATTCGAATATTAGTTATATATATACACATAGGGATGTGTATGTGTATTTATACATACGGATATATAGATATGCATGTTACAGTAAATATACATATATATATATATATAATATATATATATAATATAATATATAGATATATCATATATATACATATATATAATCTATATATATATATATATATATATATATATATAATATATATATATATAAGATATATATATATATATATATAATATATATCTATATATATATTATAATCCCATTATATATATATACATATATATATATTTATGATATAATATATATCATATATATATATATATATTATTATATATATAGATTGTATAACATATATATATATATATATATATATGAGATATATATATATATATATATATATATAGATTTGTATACATATATATATATTTATATATATATATAGATCTATATATATAATATATATATATATATAGATATATATATATATTATATATAGATATATATATATATATATATAGAATTGTAAATATATACATATATATGATATTTATATATATATACATACGTACATGTGTGCGTGCGTGTGTGTGTGAATACAGGTAGACAGAGGAGACAGGTCCTGAATTAACTACACACTTGTTCGCAACACAAAGACCCGGCCAGACTCCAAAACGTAAACAAAGACAGATTGATGAATGGCAGAGTAACGAAACAACGACAAAGCTAAACTGATGAAAGACACCTTTCACGAAGAGGTGCTGTGTCGAATGAGCAACGGTTGGGAAAAATGAGCAAAAGAAATCTGTAAAAACAAGTAAAAACTAGTCAACCATGAATAAGAAGGAGTAGAAATTAGTGAAAAATGAGTAAAAATGTGTAAGAAATTGGTAATAAATAAGAAACATCAGTAAATAATAAGTAAAATTGATGAAGAATAAGCAAAATTAGTAAAAATAAGAAGTAAAACCAAGTAAAATTTATCAAAAATAAATAAAAAATGAGTACAAATATGTTAAATTGAGTAATATTTGTAAAAATAAGAAAAATAACAAAACTAAGTAAGAATGAGTGAAAACTAGTACAAATAAGTAAAATATAAGATAAAGAAAGATACTGGGGGGCGGTAACCTCCGTCCTTCATGACGTCCAAAAAACAAAAAATTAATAAATAATGTTCAGGAATTAAAAAAACGGACACAATTACAGTAGAAGCCTCTAACTTAATAGAGAACAATTTAACAAGAAGAATGTATCACAAGCGAATTTTTTCGCTGCTTTTACACCCAACGCGAAGACGAATTAGATTCTGACTTTAACGCATTGGACTTTCACGATTAATGATAATAACTTTAAAACAATGGCTTTTTATGGTTAATAATAACAACTTCAAGATAATGGCTATTTACGATTAATGAATATGACTTTAACACAATAGCCTTTTATAATTAATAATAATATCAATAATGCAGTGGCCTTTTATGATTAATAGTAATATCTTTAACACAATAGCCTTTTAAGATTAATAGTAATAACTTTAACGCAATGACCTTTTAGGATTGATAATAATAACTTTCACACAACCGCCTTTTATGATTATAATAATGACTCAAACACAATAGGCTTTTATTATTATTAATAACTTTACCACAATAGCCTTTTATGCTTGATAATAAATTTAACTCGATAGCCTTTCAGGATTAATAATAATAACACTAACACAATGGCCTTTTATAATAAATAATAATCAATTTAGCACAATGGCCTTTATGATTAACCATAATAACTTTAACACAATGGCCTTTTGGATTAATAATAATAACTTTAACGCAATGGCCATATATGATTAAACACACTAATATTACCACAATGGCCTATTATAATCAATGGTCTTTAAGGATTAATAATGATAACATTAGCACAATGGCCTTGTATGATTAATAATAATACCTTTAATACAATGACCATTTATGATTAACAATAATAACTTTAACACAATGGCCTTTTAGGGTTAATAATTATACCAATAGCACAATGGCCTTTTATGATTAGTCATAATAGCTTTAACATAATGGCCCTTTAGGATTAATAATAATAAATCAATGATTACTTTTATGATTACTTACAATAACTTTAACAAAATGGCTTTTTATAATTAATAATACTAACTTTAACACATGGCCTTATAGGATTAACAATACTAACTTTAATACAATGGCCATTTATGATTAACAATAATAACTTTAACGCAATGGCCTTTTAGGATTTTTAATAATAATAGTATTACCACAATGGCCTAGTTCCACGTTGGCCGAGTGGATTTCGCTCTCGGCTACTAATCCAGTGGTCCAAGTTCGATTCTCGGCTCGGCCAACGAGGAACCAGAGGAATTTATTTCTGGTGATAGAAATTCATTTCTCGATATAATGTGGTTCGGACCCCACAATAAGCTGTATGTCCCGTTGCTATGTAATCAATTGGTTCCTAGTCACGTAAAAATATCTAATCCTTCGGGCCAGCCCTAGGAGAGCTGTTAATCAGCTCAGTGGTCTAGTAAAACTAAGATATACTTACCTTACCACAATGGCCTTTAATGATTAATAACAATAACTTTAACGCAATGGCTTTTTATGATTAATAATAATACCTTTATCACAATGGCCTTTTATGGTTAATAGCAACCTTAACCCAATGCCTTTTATGATTAATAAATTTAACACAATGGCTTTTTATGATTAATAATAATAATTTGAACATAATGGCCTTTTCCGATTAATCATAATAACACTATCAAATGGTAATTTATGAATAATAATAGCTTCTTTAACAATGGCCTTTTATGATTAATAATAACTTTAACACAATGGCCATTTATGATCAATAATAACTTTAACACAATGACATTTTAGTATTAATAATATATTAACACAATGACCTTTTACGGATAATAATAATAATTCTAACACAATGTCCTTTTATTTTTGATTAATAATATATTAACACAATCTCCTTTAATAATTAATAATAATAATTTTAACATAATGGCCATTTATGATTAATAACAATAACTTTAACACAATGTCCTTTTAGGATTAATAATAATAACTTTATCATAGTGGCCATTTATGATTAATTATAATTATAGCACAATGGAATTTTATGATTAATATTAATAACTTTAACACAATGGGTTTAATAATTAATTTTAACAACTTTAATACAATGGACATCTTTGATTAATAATATTAACACAATGGCCTTTTAGGATTAATAATAATAACTTTAACATAATGGACTTTTATGATTAATATTAATAACTTTAACAAAATGGCCTCTTAATAATAATAATAATATAAAGAATAATAATAATAATCCTCATTTTACCTTAAGGACAAATAATAATATTAATAAATAAAATAGTACCCGTTATTTCAGATCAAGATTATAAAGATAGACTATATTACACAATATTTAAATGTCCGAGATAAAAAGTAACAGAGTATGGTTACACTTTATAATAATAATAATAATAATAATAATAATAATAATAATAATAATAATAATAATAATAATAATAATAATAATAATAATAATCCTTATTATCAAGCAAAAACACACACATGAGTTTCATTGTGAAAACATTGCTAATTTATAGGCTAGGACATCTCCAGGTTTCGAAAAAAAAAAAAAATCAAAACGCTACGTTAAAACTAAACAAATCAATTGATGACCACCACTGAAGTATAAATGAGCCCCCAAATTCGAATGATATGTAGAGTTCCCTCAATCAAAATTAACTTTTAAAGTTGAAAACCGAACCTAATAAAGACTGGAATCTACTGAATATTAGGGGACTAACAATTTTCGACATTTCACCCAATCAGCTTTTCTCCCCAAAAAACCTCCGGCCTCCACTATTGATTTTAGGGTGGAACTGCATGAAAAATGTGATTAACAAAGGCTTTGGCAAACAAAGTCCCATTTACCCGCAATTCCGTCATGCATTACTGGATACCAACAGTGTTCGCGGAAAAAATATGAAATATGTACCATGTAAATTTCCTCCAAGAGAATCCCGTAAATTTCATTGAGAAAATTTTTCGAAAACTGCCAATAACAAGGGAGGCTTTCGATCACTATCGAAAATGAATTAAGGAGACCAGGGGGCTTTCAGAATTTCCA
>NC_061109.1:56591997-56631997 GCF_015104395.2 Macrobrachium nipponense
AGGACATTCCATTTATTAACGGGTTGTTTATTTGAGCCTCATTATGAATACAAGAATTGCAAAAGAAGGAAAACTTACACATTTGTTAATCGTAATTTAGACAACACCAGCAAAAAAAAAGTTTTAAAGGACTAATGAAAAGCGATCACTGAAAAAAAAGACAAGTAATAAATGCCCCGCAATCGGGTTTTCTGGACATCGTATAATGCTGAATGAAACTCTCAGCCGCGTCCTATGAAACTTTTGACCACGCCCAATCATGGTTAACATTAACCTTTAAATAAGATAAAAACTGAGACTAGAGGGCTGCAATTTGGTATGTTTCATGACTGGAGGCTGGATGACCAACATAACAATTTGCAGACCTCTAGCCTCAGTAGTTTTCAAGATCTGAGGGCGGACAGAAAAAGTGCGGACAGATAGACGAACAGCCATCTCATTAGTTTTCTTTTACAGAAAAAAAATAGACAAAGAAATTAAATGAACAAAAATGATAGCAACAATACTGAGCTAGATGGAAAGATCTAAAAGAAATGCACTCACGTCGCCACAACAGGCACGGAAGACTCATCAAACGGCGAATATTGACTCATGTGTTGGTGATGAGTCATTAAGTTGCAAGATGCTTAAGATGCTTTCGAAGAATCTCAAGACTCCCTAGAGTCTCTGTAGGCCTCTACAAAGACCTCATCATTATACGCATACTGAGATCTTCACCACTGGAAAATGTTGTTTATATATATATATATATATATATATATATATATATATATATAAATAAATACACTATATATATTATATAATTTTATATATATATATATATATATATATATATAATATATATATATATATATATTATGAATTAAGCAACAAAGATTCTTCTCAGAGAAAGCAACAATAACAGTGTTCCTTCAACTATATATATATATATATATATATATATATATATATATATATATATATATATCTATATATATATATATATATATATATATATCTGATCAAAAGATCTAAAATGAAATTAACAGCTGATATTTAATATTTCAGCATTGACTTAATGACATTTAAATACGCCGAATTATGCTTTACGTCATTATCGGCAATCACTATATTTCATACGGGAATTTAAACAGCCACATATGCACAGATATTATACTGTATCTACCCATACACCTATCATTTATAAGTCACAGCCAGAGGACGAATACGTCTAGGTGTACGAGGAGAAACCACGCTGAAATTCTCGCCAGCTTCGACAAGATTACTTAGAACAAGTAAGTTGAACTCTGAAAATTAAAGCCAAATAAATAAATAAATAAATAAATAGATAAATATACGACACAGTAAAACGAAAACAGACGAAGAAATTCCGATCAGGCAATTCAAAGCCGTTTATTTCCTCTACGTGTCTTTGGGCCAACCCGCCCGGAAGAAAATTGTAAACAAAAGAAGCACATCAGCTCATCGGCGGGATGTGAAAGAAAACGCGGTCTTCTATGGACGGGCTACTTAATACGGTCACCCGGATTTATGTGGGCCATTTCGGAAGGTTCGGGACTCCCTTTGGTGTTGCGGCGTGAGGAGGAGGAGGAGGAGGAAGAGGAGGGGGAGTTGGTGTGAGGGAGAGGATGTCCAAGGTCGGTACGTATGGGCCTTTGGTTGCGTTTAAGGTAAACCCACTGAGGTTTAAGGAACAATATCGTCTGGGAGACAATTTCAGCAAGTTCAGTTTACGGAAACAGTATGCCATGAGGAATCCCTGTAGGCTAGGGGAGAGAGAGAGAGAGAGAGAGAGAGAGACTTACAATCTCATTTCATGGGGGGAAGCCACCCACTGAGTTCCATGATAGCACACGCTATGGATGTTTCAAACTGATGATATCTGCTATTACGGATAAATTTATAATTTCATCAACGTTTGTCAGTGGGATTTTTGTCAAATAAAAATGCTTCGTACTCTCTGTCAGGTTTTTATTATATCCCCCTTATTATTATTATTATTACTATTATTATTATTATTATTATTATTATTATTATTAAAAAATATCCGCAATTATATATTAAAAATATATTTCCATGTAAAAATATAGAACACAGACTTTCGAACACCTGAACGGTGCTCCTCATCAGTGTAACGTTACACTGATGAGGAGCACCGTTCAGGTGTTCGAAAGTCTGTGTTCTATATTTTTACATAGAAATATATTTTTAATATATAATTGTGGATATTTTTTAACAATTTGATTTCGCCAAACTGTGATTTCTTAACATTATTATTATTATTATTATTATTATTATTATTATTATTATTATTATTATTATTATTATTATTATTATTATTATTATTATATTCAGAAGATGGGCTCTACTCATATTGAACTAGCACGCAGGGGCCATTGACTTGAAATTCAAACTTTCAGAGAATATGGTGTTCACTGGAAAGAAGTAACAGAAGGAAACGGGAAATACAGAAAGAAGAGATTGGTTGTTAGAAAAGAAAGAAAAAATTAACAAACTGATAAATGAATAGATAATAATGTAAGGGAGGCTGCTCCATAGTCCAACTACGTGAGAAATAAAGGACCTCTCGAACTAAGAAGTTTGAAGGGGGAGTCGAAGTTTGTTCGTAGGTTTAACATAAATTATGCTGAAGGAACATGCATACGAAATTCATAATGGTACAAATACCCGAATGAGAGACCTAGTAATGAAATTCATCTTAACAGATCAGAGGCTGGGTTCGAAGTTGTGACAGGCAAAAACTGGGAAATTTCCCTTTCTTCCAAATGAATGTTTTGTGCAAAAATGAAATAAAAAATGTACAAGTAAAGCAAGGTTACTAGAAACGTTTGAAAGTACTAAATTAGTTGAAAAATCAAGGTAAATGAAACGTTTTTTTTTTCATTTACAAGATAATTAACCTCCTTTTGTAACCCGAAAGTTGTTCTAATTTTAATTGGCTATATACTAGTATGTATTAGTCGATACCTTCATATGTTGGGTAGCTATCAGACTTTTGAAGTTACAGTAATGTAAATAGCCTTATGCCAAGGTCTGTTGTTAATAATAATATGTCTATCTATCTGTCTATCTATCTCTCTATTTCTTCCTCACGTAACCCCTGCAGAGTAAATCTACTTAATCGACGAACTACTTTCAACGCTATTATCAAGTCTCATTGATAATTTTCAGTCAGACGTCTAATGGTCTAGATGATTACATTCACATAACATGAAAAATGTCTAACGACAAAGCACCATTTGAAACTAAGGGTTCGCCCACACTGCAGTATCACATATCATAGACACATGTCGGTAACTTATTGCAAACAAATCGCAAACACGTAGAATACACTATAACAACTAATTGGTAGTCTTAACTAGCTTTATCCAAGTATCTAGCATTTGCCAAAGGTTCGTTCTTCACTTTCTATCACTGACTTGATTTTAAAATTTGTGTCATGTATGTGACAAGACTCAGACATGTGTTTATGACATGTTCTAAACTTCACCTACTCCGTATAATTAGTTTCCAACATTTTTGTGACATTTATGTGACAAGTCTGCCGTGTTTATGACATGCTTTAAACTTCACTAAATATTCGTCCACTTGTTTGTAACATTTTTGTGACATGTATGTGACAAGTTTCTCACGTGTAATCATGACGTGTTTTAAACTTTACTTACTGTCGTTGACCTGTTTTCAACATTTTTGTGACACATGTGACAACATCCGAAATATGTTAACGACATGTTTTAAATCTCACTTACTGTTGTCGAGTTGTTATCAACAATTTTATGATATGCATGTAATAAGTCTCCTAGTAGGTTTATGGCATGTTTTATAGTAGTATGGTCGCATCGTCACTCAGAATTTCAGCTGGTCAGGAACGTACGGAACCAAACTGTGGTAATTATGGATTCCTATACATAATTAATCATAATTAATGGGGGATCATGTATCACAATCACGTTTGAACCGGAAATGTGTAACGTGATACCTCCTAAGCTCCGGAGTAATTATTTTTCATTGTATACGCTGATGAATCAATCAATAACGAGCAAATTTATTTAGATCTTTGGGATTCTACATTATTAGTAAAACCGAGGATTTGGAGTTTTGCACGTACTTGCCATATGTTTTAAAGCTATGTATTTCCTGTGGGGTAATACCACACAAACACACACACACACAGACACACACACACACACACACACACACATATAATATATATATATATATATATATATATAGATATATATATATATATTTTATACACCACACACACACTATAGTATATGCAACTAAAATTTGGAAAAATAGAAAGTTTTTATTTAGGCTTTCGGAGAGTACATCTCTCCCTCTTTCTGAAAGAGGGAGTGAATGTACTCTCCGAAAGCTAAAATAAAAACTTTCCCATTTTTCCAAATTTTGGTGGGCTTCCTACAACATAATATCTGAGTGCACAGATACCATGTTTATAACTTTTTGGCTAGATATATATATATATATATATATATATATATATATATATATATATATCAGTGAGGTATTTGTGAAAACCATAGCCCAGTAAGAACTGATCCCCCCAATGTACGTTGGAAACGAAAAACAGCACTTAAGCCCCTCGTAAGTCTTGTAAACATTCGCAGGAAACTGTCAAAATCCTACCTCTCCTCCGGCTAACTTAATATGCTTAAAACCGTAGCCTTCAGTCAAGAGTCAGGCTAAATAGTCCGGACTCTCGCATGATTTGTATGCTTAAGGATTAAAGAAGATATCCTACACGGGATCTCTCTACAGCTCGTCGTGTAAGGATCAAGTTTTGTCTATGGGAAGCTCGAGAAGATATAACGTAGGATTTCCGAGTCCGGTGGTCTAGGATTGTATACATGTACCTTTTAGAAGATGAGGCGCCGTCGACCCATTCGAAAAGGACTCTTTGAGGGTTAGTATCCTGAGAGCAGGACAACAAGGCCCAGTCTTTCAGGATCAGTGCGCACCCAGTCACGGCAGATTTTGGGAAGCTGCACAACAGATTTCATTCGGTTCACGAGTTTATTTGTGTCATGGAATCCTGACGTTTGTGTTTGTGTCCTGTGGGTGTCCTTTGGGGAGGACCCTTGGGGTAGCGTCAGTTAATCTTAGTCCCTTATATTTACTTACTAAGGGACTACAAGGAGATAATCTTCTACATGATCTTCTACACTTAGGATATCCTTGGTAAACCAACAAGGGCACACATCTATCCACAGTCTATAGAGACCTTGCCTCTATCTACTACATGTGTTCGATATAATTTCCTTCGATCCATAGGTATGTAGGCAGGTAGAAAGGTAGATAGATAGATAGATAGATAGATAGATAGATAGATAGATGGATAGATAGATAGAGTCAACATCTTTCCAATCAGATAAAAAAAATAAAATAACGGCTCCTGAACGTACTTGATATAATCTGGACATCACAGCTATTTTCCCCACTCCACAATCACAAATTTTCCGTCCAAAACGAAGTGGGAACTACGATCGTAATCCATGTGATGCACAAAACTAAATTTACTGCAAGCAAGAAAAAAAATGATCTTCCAATCTGGCTATATTCACTGTTCTCCAAATCAGCTAAAACGTTCACCGATAATATCAGCATCTACCACTGAGTACAGACATCACGACGCAGTATTTCTGTTTCTTATATAAAAAAATAAAAAATAAAGAAAGAAAGAAAAAAAACTTACAAAAGACAATAGCATCTAGCGCTGAGTACAGGCCTCAAGGCTCGGTAATCCAGTTTCTTTGCAATAAGAAAATCTTACAAAAGACCATTTAGTCTGATGATAGGTTTGATTCGATTTGATTTTACGAGACTTGGGCTGTCAAGTCGAGCACTGGGGCCATTTTCGTCCGTTCAGCGCTAGAGACAGGGAAAAAGTGAAGTTATAGTAACTGGAAAGCAATGTAAAATAAATCCGGAATATAGTGAAGAGGAAGTATAAAGATCTAAAGGTGAAACTAAAAGAATCGCCCGCAACTGAACTTTGCAGTAATAGTTCAGAAAGGTTCGGCAGCAGCTAAAATCAAAAAAGAAAACGGGAATGGAGGTAAAGTTTGTTTGTTTGTAAGGTTTTTTTTTTACGTTGCATGGAACCAGTGGTTATTCAGCAACGGGACCAACGGCTTTACGTGACAACCGAACCACGTCGAGAGTTAACTTCTATCGCCAGACATACATATCTAACTCCTCAATGGAATGCCCGATAATCGAACTCGCGGCCACCGAGGTGGCAGGCCAAGACCATACCGGCCACGCTACTGAGGTGCTAATGGAGGTAGAGCAAAAGGCTCAATATTTGTACATATATGGCCCGAAGAGACGCTGCAGGCACCTTTTAGTAATGCCGACAGTGCACAGCGTGCGGTGTTCTGAGGGCACTACCCCCATACAGGAAGTTTCACGAAAGGGATGATGGGTAAGACTGCTGTTGGGAAAATTACGGAATGGTAAGGTCGTTATTGGGGAGGAGGGGTTCCATCTATTACTGAGCCGGTGAAGACACATGCAATACAAAGCCTGTTTAAAATAATGATTTCCCAACTTTTCACAAAAGAATACCGCCATCTTTGTAACCTAATTATTTGAACTAATATTTATTGCCTATTGAATGGAATTTTTATTTGCATTTTGACGTAGAGGTGAGTCTTCATACACAAATAGGAAGATATTTACATTTCCTGCACATTTTGTGATTAAAGGTAGGCTTAACAATTTTTTCCCAGAGAGTTTTTGTGTGTGTATGTGTATATAATATATATATATGATATATATATATATATATATATATATATATATATATATAATAACTCCGCCAGTTACCACCACAGTTTTATAATGTGGTCATTCAAGTAATATATATATATATATATATATATATATATATATATATATATATATATATATATATATATATATATATAATATATATATATATATGCATATAATATATACGTATATATATATATATATATATATGCTATACATAACATATTATATTATATATATATATATATATATATATATATATATATATATATATATATATATATATATATATATATATAGTGTTAATCAATTCTTGCAATTCTCTTCTAATCTATTTCCTCTTAGACTTTCCAATTTCGTCACTTTCTTTTATCCTGTTTCTAAAAGGAGGGAGAATGTTTTCTTCGAAAATATGGAAGCTCTTCGCAAATCCCCGAAGGAAAAACATGAGTTAGAAGTCGTAACTTCAACAAGAAGAAGAGAGACGCCCTCGTAGTAGAAACAATGACAAAGTAAAAAAAAACGAAAAGAAATGTAGAATTAGGTACATATAACATCTTGCAGGCTATTTTCGTAATGAAAATGTAATTTTCACTTTAATCATATTTATATTTCGTATATTTAGAGGTTCTTTTTGAAATGACAAATGAAAAAGTAATTTTCGTTTTAAACCCATTTACATTCTGTATATTTTGAGGTATTTTTCGAAATGACAAATGAAAATGTAATTTTCATTTTAATCATATTTACATTTCGTATATTTTGAGGTTCTTATCGAAAAAAAATGCAATTTCAATTTTAATCATATATATATTTCGTATATTTTGAGGTAATTTTCTAAATGACAAATGAAAATATAAGTTCCTCTTTAATCATATTTACATTTTGTATATTGTGAGGTTATTTACGAAATGACAAGTGAAAATACAAGTTCTTTAATCATCGTTACATATTGTGAGGTTATTTACGAAATGATAAATCATATTTGCATTTATACTTCGTATATTTTGATGTTATTTACGAGATGACAAATGAGAATATAAGTTCCTCTTTAATCGCATTTACATTTCGTATATTCTGAGGTCATTTTCGAAACAACAAATGAAAATATAAGTTCCACTTTAATTGTATTTACATTTACATTTCGTATACTTTGAATTTGTTTACGAAATGACAAATGAAAATATGAGTTACTCTATAATCGCATTTACATTTCGTATAATCTGAGGTTATGTTCGAAGTGACAAATGAAATTTACGAAATGACAAATGAAAATATAAGTTCTTCTTCACTCATATTTACGTTTCGTATATTTTTCGGATATTTCGACATGACAAATGAAAACGCAATTTTCGCTTTAGTCATATTTACATTTCGTATATTTTGAGCCAATTTTCGAAACTAAACAGCAACTTACCCTCCATTAATTTTTGCAATCGTTTATTTTTGCGGTGAAGTGTTAAAAAAGCGCGAATCAAAGACTTGAAGAAAGGTTTAGAGGTTTCAGAATCGACAGGAAAGGAACTTTAAGAAAAAACTATGCATGACCGACGATGCTTTTTACTGTCCAGTTATCTGGTGATGGAGAGCCAGAGGGCCGAACCCATATCAGATTCTCATTTTGGGTGGATTAAAATCAAATTGATACAGAAAAGCCCCGCAGTGGGGGTGGTGCCGTCAGTACACCTCATGCGGTGGACGGTAGGCATTAGTTAAGGTTCTTTGCAGCGTCCCTTCGCCGTAGCTGCAGCCCCTTTCGTTCATTTTACTGTAACTCCTGTCATATTCTCTTCCTTCCATCTTACTTTCCACCCTCTCCTAACACCTGATTCATAGTGCAACTGCTTTGAGGTTTTCCTTTCAAACCTTATACTGTCGATTTCCGTCTCAGCGCCAGTGCTTGGTCTCTAGCCTAAATTTTATATTTCATTCAATTCGATACAGAAAGGTTCAGCTTCTGTGCTAAATAAGAACCTTTAACATCCAACATCCCGTAAGGGTTAATACGCATTACGAAAGCGCGTCTGTTCCAGCTTCTTTTCTTCAATCTCGCTGTCCAGCCTCTCACACTTCTTACTTGTTTATTGGTTAATTCACTTTGTTGGTTTTTAATAAGTGATCTCTTCTTTCTGCATTTCCCATTACCCCCTGCTGCTGTTTTTTAATGAACACCGTATTATTCTTTGAAAGCTTGATTTCAAGTCAGTGGCCGCTTTGGTGGGCTTGTTCCTTATAAATAGGGTTCACTTTCTGAATAAAATAATAATAATAATAATAATAATAATAATAATAATAATAATAATAATAATAATAATAAAAAATAATAAGAAAATAAGAAATATAATTATAATAAAAATAATAATAATAATAATAATAATAATAATAATAATAAATAATAATAATAATAATAATAATAATAATGATCCTAGAAACGGTTGCACATAGTTAAGAAGAGTGATGGACTCCTAAGGAGGCAGGATGCAACCCGGAACTCTACACTATAAATACCACCCAGTCGAATTGGAGGAGGTGTGATAAAAAAAAAAAATAATAATAATGATAATAATAATAATAATAATAATAATAAAAACAAGGGAGGAACTCAACGAGAAATACAAAGTACAAGAGAGGGGACTAAACAACACAATAGAAAATGTAAAACAGAGGCTTAAGGCCAAGGCACATAAGAAATCCAACGTACATGAACAAGAATAAGGGAAATATAGCCAGTAACTACAGGCCTATCACTGCCTACCAATGATGTGGAAGTTACTAACAGGTATCATCAGCGAAAGGCTATACAACTACCTAGAGGATACAAACACCATCCCCTACCCACAGAAAGGCTGCAGAAGGAAGTGTAGGGGCACAAAAGACCAGCTCCTATTAGACAAAATGGTAACGAAGGAAAAAAGAAGGAAAACCAACCTAAGCATGGCATGGATAGACTATAACAAACAGCCTTCGACATGATACCACACACATGGCTAATAGAATGCCTGAAAATATATGGGGCAGAGGAAAAACACCTCAGCTTCCTCAAAAAATACAATGCGCAACTGAATACAATACTTACAAGCTCTGGAATTAGACTAGCAGAGGTTAATATAAGGAGAGGAATACAGAGGTTAATATTCAGAGGATCTTCCCGGGCAACTCACTGTCCCCACTTCTCTTTGTAGTAGCCATGATTCCCATGACAAAAGTATTGCAGAAGATGGATGCTGGGTACCAACTCAAGAAAAGAGGCAACAGAATTTACCATCTGATGTTCATGGACGACATCAAGCTGTATGGTAAGAGCATCAAGGAAATAGATACCCTAATCCGGAACTGTAAGGATTGTATCTGGGGACATCAGGATGGAATTTGGAATAGGAAAATGTGCCTTAGTCAACATACAAAAGGGCAAAGTAACAAGGACTGAAGGGATAAAAAGCTACCAGATGGGGAGCAACATCAAACACATAGATGAGACGGGACACAAATACCTGGGAATAATGGAAGACGGGGATATAAAACACCAAGAGATGAAGTACACGATCAGGATCAGAAAGAATATATGCAGAGACTCAAGGCGATACTCAAGTCAAAACTCAATGCCGGAAATATGATAAAAGCTATAAACACATGGGCAGTATCAGTAATCAGGTACAGCGTAGGAATAGTGGAATGGACGAAGGCAGAACTCCGCAACATAGACCAGAAAACTAGGAAACATATGACAATACACAAAGCACTACACCCAAGGGCAAATACGGACAGACTATACCTAACACGAAAGGAAGGAGGGAGGGGAGAGGGACTAACTAAGTATAGAGACTGCGTCAACATCGAGAACAGAGCACTGGGGCAATATCTGAAAACCGGTAAAGACGAGTGGCTCAAGAGTGCATGGGAAGAAGGGACTGATAAAAGTAGACGAAGACCAGAAATATACAGAGACAGGAGAATGATAAACAGAACATAGGAATGGCACAACAAACCAATGGAAGGACAATACATGAGACAGACTAAAGAACTGGCCAGCGATGACACATGGCAATGGTTACAGAGGGGAGAGCTCAATAAGGAAAACTGAAGGAATGATAACAGCGGACCAAGATCAGGCCCTAAGAACCAGATATATCCAAAGAACGATAGATGGAATAACATCTCTCCCATATGGTAAGGAAGTGCAATACGAAAAATGAGACCATAAACCACATAGCAAAGCGAATGTCCGGCACTTGCACAGAACCAGTACAAAAAGAGGCATGATTCAGTGGCAAAAGCCCTCCACTGGAACCTGTGCAAGAAACACCAGCTACCTTGCAGTTATAAGTGGTACGAGCACCAACCTGAAGGAGTGATAGAAAACGATCAGGCAAAGATCCTCTGGGACTATGGTATCAGAACAGATAGGGTGATACGTGCAAATAGACCAGACGTGACGTTGATTGACAAAGTCAAGAAGAAAGTCTCACTCACTGATGTCACAATACCATGGGACACCAGAGTTGAAGAGAAATATATATATATATATATATATATATATATATATATATATATATATATATATATATATATATATATATATATATACGCGTGTGTGTGTGTGTCCCAGGAAGACAGCAGTCTAAGAAGCATGCTTTATTTATATGTGAAACGTTTCATGTTCTTCAACACATCATGTCTGCAATAATTAAAATTTTACTTGATAAATTACAAGTTAAAAGTACAAATTATTACCAATAAAAAAATCAGCTAAAATCAGCTAAAAATAATGTATAAACTTTAAATAAAAATAAAACATGAATAAGTGAGAAAGGCTACCTATTCAAGGTAAGGAAAAGAGTCAAGTGACCACAACAGTTCATACATGCCCAGACAACATTTATCAAGTAAAATTTTAATTATTTCAGACTGATGATGTGTTGAAGCAACATGAAACGTTTCACATATAAATAAAGCATGCTTCTTAGACTGCTGTCTTCCTGGGACTCCTAAATGTTATATATATATATATATATATATATATATATATATATATATATATATATATATATATATATATATGTACACACACACACACGCATAGCATAATTTGATACATACACATACAATATATATAGATATTATATATATATATTATATATAGTATATATATATAGAGAGAGAGACGAGAGACGAGGGAGAGAGAGATGAGAGAGGCATAGTGCGGGACAGGAATTTTTATAAAAGTGCAAATCAGTCTTCCACAGGTTAAACTACTACAAAATGTGTGTGTGAGAGATAGAGAGAGAGAGAGAGAGAGAGAGAGAGAGAGAGAGAGAGAGAGAGAAATCAATAGCAAACCAAATAATTAAACAAAATTATGTAAAAATAAATCAGTAAAATGTTTAAATCAACCGACATCAATACAGCGGACAATATTCCTGATAGTATTGGTGATGTTGCCACTTTCGCAAATACCAACACCCTCCCCGGCCCCCGTCCTACCCCCTGAAAAAAAGTGTGCTGAATCCCAACCCCCAAAATGAATCTCAGCTCTTCTCCCCCAAAGAAAGTGTGGCGAACTCCTCGCATTCCCCCAAAGAAAAGATCCCCCATCCCCTTCACCCTCAAAAACGTGTGGCGATCCCCTCCCCCACAAACCCCCTCCCCTAAACCACCCCGTTCTCCCTCAAAAGTGTTGTAAATCCCTCCCCAAACCGCCCACACACACACAAAAAAGAAGAAGAAAAAAAATCTGATATCTGATTGAATAACAAAACGATTAAACCCATCCCGGCAGTTTGCCCAGCCCGCGGGCCAACCGAAATGACCCGAATTTCCTTCGGTTGGTAATGAGTCAAATCGTATGTTAATGGTTTCATCTAAATGCATAGGACGAGGAAGACCTTGAGGACGCGGATTGAAAATACAATTGCAAGATATTCCTTGCCAAGAATCGGGGGACCATTTCTTTCAATCACATTTCGTGCGGAGATTCTGCCCTGGTCTAATTTTGAATGAGGAACGAATAATTTGTTCCAAAGCAGCCCCCCTTCCCTCTTTCTTTATTTGTGCTTTGGGAATAGAAGTTACATTATCACAGGCTGAATGTAAGCCCTGTTTAATTTCCGATGTGGAACATATAATTTACACAATACTTTTTTTTTATCTTGTGAATACAAAGTAAATTACCACAGCTTAAGCTGTCTAATTTTCGACGAGGAACAATTGACTTACACCATTCCTATTATTGTACATTTGTACATCAAGAATACAACGTATATTATTTATAGGGTGAATTTCAGCCCTGTCTAATTTCGATGAAAAACAATTAATTTGCATAATTCATTTTATCATTTTTATTTGTACTTTCAGAATAAAATGTGAAGTATTACAGGTTGAATTTAATTTCTAATTTTCGATGGGGAACCTTAAATTTACCCAATTCTTTTTTTGTTTTTGTTTCTTTAGCTTTTACTTTGTGAATACAAGGTAAATTATCACAGGATGAGTTTCAGCCCTGTCTAATTTTCGATGAAGAACAATTCATTTACGCAATGCGTCTTATTTTACTTACATCTTGTGAATACTACAAGGTAAATTATCACAGGTTGAATTCCATGAATGTTACTGAAAAGGGTATGATTCTCAATTCGTTAATAAAGGGGAAAAAAACCCAAAAACCCTATATATTATTATTATTATTATTATTATTATTATTATTAGTTATTTATTATTATTATTATTACGGAGCGTTTTAGCTCAGTTTTCCATTTTTAGCAAACTGTACCTGAATTCTCTATATTATTATTATTATTAGTAAAGTCTATGCCTTCCACCTACTTTACATATCTCACCTCCTTCAAACATATTTTCTGCTACCCGTCTTTAACACTTATTTTCTAAAGCGTCATTTACAATCCATTTCCATTTCTTTTTACTTCACAACATTCGGCTATTCTTCATAGTCTTACACATTTCTATCAACTTCTCGATCTATTTGATCTTACTACTTTTGCTACAATTCAGAAACAAGTTTTTTTATTAATAATTTCGTTTTCAAATGGAGCCACCCTCTCTTATCCAGGAAAAAATCTCATCTTCATCTTCACACATTCTCAATTTTTTTTATCTTAGATTTGCTGTAATTCACATTCAGCCTTTTCTGTAGATAGATAGATAGATAGATAGATAGATAGATAGATAGATATTTTTATTGACCACAATACAAAATAAAAAATATGAATTTTACAAAAGAGTATTTGGTCCAAATTACAAAACTTAAGTACAGTAGATTTTGATACAATCTCTTATACAAACTAAAGGAATTTCTATTACACATATATTGTACTAAAACAAAACCAATTTAACCATAACGCCTTCAACAAGTTCCTGTAATTACATTTTACACATTATAATAACGTGTTACATTCAATACACGCATTTTCAAATGACTTTCAAATGTACCTACAGCCTCTGGCACCACCCTCCCTTATCCAGGAGAAATTTTCCCCTGAATCTTCAACTAATCTCAGTCTATTTTTTGATCTCACAACATTTGCTGCGATTCACATCCAGCCTTTTCTGTACACACACACGGTTTCTAAATGATTTTCAAAAGTACCCGCTAGTTCTGGTGCCATCCTCCCTCATCCAGGAAAAATTCTTGCCTAATTCTTCAAACAATCTCATTTGCTATATTTCACATTCGGTCCATTCTACAAACAGACGCGTTTTTAAATGACTTTCAAAAGTACCTACAAGCTCTGGTGACATCCTCACTTATCCTGGCATAATTCTCACCTACGAGTCTCCATCTTCCCAGACTCTTTCATCCCACCTTTAATGTAAATATTTTACAGCCACGAGGACAACACACAAGAGCCTCTCCCTGACCTACTTTTTCTAACAAAACCAGATGCTTTTCTGTCAGATATAAAGCTGCGTTCCTCTCTCTCTCTCTCTCCTCGTCTCTTCTCCTTCCTCTTCTCCTCTCTCATGAAGAAATCCATTACCTCATCAACCGCTCTCCTTGCATTGACTTCTTTCAGGAAAATAAATTTCTATTCAGTCAATATGTTTTAAAGATACCTACATAGATTTTTTGTTTATTGTAGATGAGGTATTTTCTTTCACGGAAGATCAAATATAGTAGAGGGGTTCATTACGAATACGATATACTAGAGAATTCGACCTCCGAGAAGTTTGGCTCTGTATCATATATATATATATATATATATATATATATATATATATATATATATATATATATATATATATATATATATATATGTATATATATATATATATATATATATATATATATATATATATATATATATATATATATATGTATGTATGTATGTGTATGTGTATGTCTGTTTATAATACGTATACAGAGAGAGAGAGAGAGAGAGAGAGAGAGAGAGGCACGCAGTAAAACACATGGAAAATGTGTCCGAATTCATGCACAAGAGAGAGAGGAGAGAGAGAGAGAGATAGAGAGTAGAGAGAGAGAGAGAGAGAGAGAGAGGCAGTAAAGGAGTGCAGTAAAATCTTTTGGGTAATGCTACATATAAAACCAGTGCTTGAGGAAAGTCATATTCCAAAGGAAGAAGACGAACTCTCAAGGATTTGTTTTAGGAAAAGATGGATCTGGAAAGAGGTGTCTCTGGAAGAAGAATAAAATTCCAGTATATTTCTTTGAAAAGTCATTTTTCCTGGAAGCAAAATCGTATGGAAAGTAATTTCTTTTAAGGAAATCTTTGCTTTCCATTATTTGAGATCAAATCTCGACGTCTTAAAAAATACTGTATTTGAGAAAATTACATTGGAAAGCACAAGAACCTTATTATTAGCATTGTTATCATTTAGAAGATGAACCCTATTCATATGGAACAAGCCCACCAAAAAGGCCACTGACTTGAAAATCAAGCTTCCAACGAATATGCTGTTCATTAGAAAGAAGTAATGGAAAATACAGAGAAGAAGAGATCAGTTATTGAAAAAGAAAAATATATCAACAATTCAATAAAGAAAGAGATACAAACACACACGCACACACACACACGAGAAGAGGAGTAGAAAAAAAACTAGAATCTCAAATAAACAAAACCTAAAAGTAGTCTGAGTAAAGACGAAAGCGCTTGGATTTCTGACTATTATTTTCCTGTGGTATTCGCTTATATATATATATATATATATATATATATATATATATATATATATATATATATATATATATATATATATACAAATACAAAGAATTGTATTAAGGTAGTAAAACATTGCATCTTCGCCAGAACCTTTGAAATTCCAGTTGCAAGACATCCTCAAGAATTGAGGATTTCTGGAATGAGACCTTCGTTGTTCAACAAATAATAATAATAATGATAACAAGAGAAAAAATGGTTAAGTATGAAGACCTGAAAATAGAAATGAGAAGGATATGGGATATGTCGGTGGAAATTGTACTCATCATCATAGGAACACTATGCACGATCCCAACTGGTCCCTGAAAAGGAACCTGGAAAGACTATAGATGCTGAAGTAGCTCCAGGACTCACGCAGAGGAGTGTGCTACTAGAAGCAGCGCACACAGTGGTAACAAAAGTGATGGACTCCTACGGAGGCAGAATGCAACCCGGAACCCCACACTATAAAAACTGATAGAAAAAACACTTGAAATAACGATAATTGTCCTTTACTCTCATTCAGTCTATCATTCACACCTTACTTGACCAAACTAGTTACAAACTCCTCTCTCTACTGAGGAATAAAGGATCTCCAGAACTGAGAAATTCAACTGAGAGGCACATTTTACTGCATATTGGTGCCGCTGCTCAGCAAATGATAATAATAATAATAATAATAATAATAATAATAATAATAATAATAATTTTCCTTTACGCCCATTCAATCTATCATTCACACCTCACTTGACCAACCTAGTTACAAACTCCTCTTTCTTCCACAGTTGTAAACAGACTCTATCTACGGAAAGTAGGTTCCCAGCGCCATCAGCCCTGAAACCCACCCACCCACCTCGCGAGGGAAGTGTCCTCTTCTTTTACGAGCCCACAAACTCGGAGACTATACGCCCTCTTATTTTCCTAACTTGGGCCATCATACCGCCCGTAAACACTTTCAACTACCGAGGGTACATGGAACATGCTGCGTCGTTATCGCTTTCGTAAGGGCGTATTACTATCGGCGTATAGCGCCGAATGCCGGCGGTAGTCATAGTAGCTTGTTGAGGCTCTGCTATCATCCCATTACCATCATCATCATCGTATTACTATCATCATCATCATCATACGGATTAGTAGTAGACGTAGTTATAAGTGTGCCGAAGGCCTGCTTAGGCGGTTAACAATGTATAGATGAAAATTTGGTTTTTGTTGTACCTGATGA
The DNA here is from genome assembly GCF_015104395.2 of Macrobrachium nipponense. Classification (NCBI taxonomy): domain Eukaryota; kingdom Metazoa; phylum Arthropoda; class Malacostraca; order Decapoda; family Palaemonidae; genus Macrobrachium; species Macrobrachium nipponense. The sequence goes on from NC_061109.1 coordinate 56,609,206, forward strand.
GGAGGTAGGTGCAATGAATCATATGATTCTTTGGCAATTTTCATTCAAAGCCGGGAAAGGGAGAAAAATATGCTGTATATTTAAGCAAAAAGAGCGATATACGCGCATATATATATATATATATATATATATATATATATATATATATATATATATATATATATATTATATATCTATATATATATATATATATATATATATATATATATATATATATATAATATATATATTATATATATATATATATATATATATATATATATATATATATGAGTCATATCACATTACCGTGATTCACATACATACATCGAGCTACAAATGTCCTTTAATATCTAATTCGCTCTACCTCGGAATTAATATATTTTCATATATGCTTAACCGAAGGGGAATTATTTTAGGCGATAAGAGAATTGTCGGCTCCCGGGCGCGAACCATCGAAACCAAACAATTCCAGGACGACAGTGAAGCTTAACTCACACCACCACCGCAAGAGGCTATAAAGTTTTATGTTGAATATATTAATTCCGAGGTAGAGCGAATTAGATATTAAAGGACATTTGTAGCTCGATGTATATATATATATATATATATATATATATATATATATATATATATATATATATATATATTCATTGCAGGATGACGAGAATCAAACGAATAACGCAGGATTTACCTAAACAAAAGTCCTCGATTTCTCCAAGTCATGGAAACACGGAGAATACTGTCAACAGACTACGAAACATGGAAGAAGAATTCAACACCAGTTACGTAAACTTCTGATTTCTATTTTCTGAGTCGCCTTCATAACAGAACTACTATTTCGAAAGCCTGATCAAGAAGAAGAGGTAGAAAAAAAAACAAAAAAACTAGAATCTCAAATAAACAAAACCTAAAAGTAGTCCAGTGGACATCACCTATGCACAGGCTGTAACTTCGACTCCCAGAGGAACAATAAATAGGACAAATTTCCCCCTGTCGAAAACGTAAGGGGGGATGTGGGATGATGTGGGGTGAGGTGGGGGAGGGGAGGAGCTGAAATAGCTCGTTTCACATTCCGGACCAGACCACCTAAGCTATTATTCTAATGGACAACCGACGGACGGAAGAATGTGTGATGTTTGCTCGTCGGTTGCTGATGCTGCTCGCTAGAGAGATAGCTAAGCTCAGGCTCTTCGCCCCCCCCCCCCCTCCCCCCCGCCCCATCCCTTCCCCTTTCAAATATGAGAGGGGATCTTGGTCAAATGAGAGAGGGGAGGGTGAGATCGCAAGAGGGGACTGGAAGCAAAGAAGAGTTTGGAAGCTGGATTACGTACACCAGCGGAATGCCGCTGGAATAACATGACTGGGGTCTCTCGTACGGGAAACTAACTGCCACAGATAAAAAGATGGATTCGGGAAGAATGGACGACCCATGAATACATTTTCGGCTACAGAGACTAGAACTTGTGCACTTTCAGGCATTCAGTGCATAGGACAATGAAACCACAAGACCTCAGGAGGGAAAAGATTGAGTTGGAGTGGTTGAACAGCAAGGTACAAGAAATCCTGAAAGTAAATGAAGTACATGGATCCTATGGTGCAACTGAAAGACAGCCCAACTGTTGCACATCAGTGATACTCTGATGTGTTGGACAATAAGACTGGAGAAACGAAGTGAAATTGGAGGTAAAGGAAGAGGCTGATAAGAGACGTTGCAACTTGCAAGCTACCTTCAGTAATGCAGCTCGTGAGGTGCACTGACGACACAAAGCAACCCTTTGATGGGGTATGGCTTCAGTATGAAATATAGTGAATCACAACAAAAGTAGACTTTCGGTATAAAACCTGATGAAATTCCTTCTCTAGAGGGAAATAAAGCGAATATTAACCGTGACTTATGTATAGGAGTAGGTGAAATTCTTGAAGCCACGAAGGAAAGTGAAACAGTGGATTTGTGCGAGATCTTTCGACTCAGGGTCCTTTGCTAAGTAAAGGACCCTGAATCGAAAGATCTCGCAGCACTCCACTGTTTCACTTTCCTTCTTGGCTTCTGCCTTTATTTACATATTCATCATGTCCAAATTTTCATGATTAAGTCATACATACAGATAAATATATATATATAGATATATATATATATATATATATATATATATATATTATATATAGTATATTCTCTATCTCTCTCTCTCTCTCTCTCTCTCTCTCTCTAAATTTAGATACATCTCACCATTGTTTGCTCTTCCCTGCGAGGTCCTTCAACAATGATCAGACGCTTCTTCTTCGCCAGCCGCAACTTACCTGATAGTAAACTAGAAGTTGATGCATACAGGCGCCATTTCTCCTTAATGCATTACTACTCTGATGCAATTCAACTTGTGTGTTGATATTTCAATTACATTGTTATTTGTTTATTTCTTTGTTAATTTATTGTTAATTTATTTGTTTTTCTAATAGGTAACCTCTTTCTGTATTTCTCATTACTTTCTTTGGCAGCTTGAATTGCGGTGTGGTGGGCTTGTCATTGGTGAATATATATAATATATATATATATATATATATATTATATAGATATATAATATAGATATATAGATATATATATATAGATTATACATATACATATATATAATATATGTATATTATATAGATATATATATATATATATAGATATATATATATATAGATATAACTATATATTATAATATATATATAATTTATTATAATATATATAGATAACAAGATAATATATATAATATATATTATATTATACTATAATATTATATAACGATATATATATATATTCTTATATTATATTCTATATATATATATCTATATATATATTAGATTATATTATAATATATATAGATATATACGTATATATATATATATATAGAGATATATATATATATAAATATGTATAATATATAGATATGGTAATATATATATATATATATAGGATATATAGATATATTATATAATATATATAGATAGAATAATATACATATGTAAAAGACAGGTGACTTAAAAAAAACTAAGAGTCAAAAGCCAAATTGACTTTGGTTTGAAAGAAATAACAGGTGAATTGTTGTTATTATTATTATTATTATTATTATTATTATTATTATTATTATTATTATTATTATTATTATTATTATTATTATTATTATTATTATTATTATTCATACAGGAGGGGAACCCTATTCACAAGGAACAAATCCACCACAGGGGCCAATCACTTGCATTCAAACTTCCAAAGAATATAGTGTACATTCGAAAGAAATAACGGAAGGTAATGGGAAATACAGAAAGAGGAGATCACTATTTAGAAAAACAAAGAAATAAAAAAAATGTAAATAAAATATCAAAACAAAAGTTGAATTGCATTAGGGTAGTATTGCATTAAGGAGAAACGGCACCTGTATGCTTCAACTTCCAGTTTACTCTCTGAGTAAGTTGCAGCTGGCGAACAAGAAGTGTCTGAGCGCTGTTGAAGGACTTCGCAGGGAAGGGCAAACAATGGTGAGATGTATCTAAGTTTAGAAAAAAAAATACTCCGAAGGACCTCCGGAGGGGTAGGTAAAACCAATAGAATGCAGCTCAAGAGGAGCCCTCAATAGGGGGAAGAAAGAGGCATTCTTACGAGTGGCGACCAAGTCTTGGAAGTCCTGAACTTCCATCACAGTTAAGCCTACTCTTTAGTCTCGTCCAACTCGATCTTGTCCTCGTCCCAGAGGCCTTTTCACAATAAGGAAATACGTTCGGGCCCCGTAAAACTTCGAGATGTTTTGAGCCCATCCACGAGTGCTTTGTCTAAAGCATAAACTTTCCTGGAAGATCAAACAAACATTATTATGATTTCATGAATCAGACTCTTCAAAGAGCTAAAGCATTTTATCCACTTTATACGGGTAATGACCACGAAGTCACGGATAAGGATTAAATGGAAGAACTGGCGTGTACGTTGGATTAGTTTATATACCTTGTGATGATATTTAAGTGCTTATCAATTATTCATTATTTTTTATGAGCTGGTCACCCTGGTATTAACGTTTTTCCTTTTTTTTCGTACTCAGATTTGCAAGCTAACGAGCCTCCTTTTCTGAGGTTAAACCGCTGACCCATGTCTTACCAGATAATAATAATAATAATAATAATAATAATAATAATAATAATAATAATAATAATAATAACAATAATAATAATAATAATAACAGAGTTGAAGAGAAAGAAAGGGAAAAAATAGATAAGTATCAAGACCTGAAAAGAGAAATAAGAAGGATATGGGATATGCCAGTGGAAATTGTATCTATAATCATAGGAACATTAGGCACGATCCCAAGATCCCTGAAAAGGAATCTGGAAAAACTAGAGGCTGAAGCAGCCCACTATAAATACCACGCAGTCGAATTGGAGGACTGTGATAGACACACACACACAAAAAAAATAAATAAATAAATAATAATAATAATAATAATAATAATAATAATAATAATAATAATAAACTACACAATTACTTTTCACATCATAGGCAGATGTAGGATTCACGTATAATAATAATAATAATAATAATAATAATAATAATAAATAATAATAATAATAATAATAATAATAATAATAATAATAATAATAATAATAATAATAATAATAATAATAATGACAGACTGAGAAAATGGGTTGTTATCTACTCTTAATAAGTATTCAATACCCTCTTACATACGCACCAATGAACAGATCCCAAATCTCCTATTCAGTCTGCATGAGATACACCCCAGAGAAAAGCATAAAAACAAAAGCTTTCTAAAACTCAATTTGCACATATATAGCTTCCATGAACCTTCACATTGCTACATGGTACACCCACCTATACAGGCTGCACACCCACATACAGAGTACACAGGGCAGACAAGTCAACATAGACGAAGTATTCGGGTATTTGAAGGGGAGGTGGAATCAATTTGGAGACTGTTTCCACATGGTAGAGAGAGAGAGAGAGAGAGAGAGAGAGAGAGAGAGAGAGAGAGAGAGAGAACTTTGAAAAGATTGATGCGGATGTTACTTGGTAATGTGAAAATTTTTTTTTAATTTGTCACGCGTGCATATATATATATATATATATATATATATATATATATATATATATATATATATATATATATAGTATATAGCGTGTATGTTTGTATATGCATACAAGTATAGGACACACTCAAACACACACACACGCATATATATATATAATATATATATATATATATATATATATAATATATATATATATATATATATATCATATAAATATATCACATTAAGGCAGAATTTCTGAATTGCAGGTATGAGCAAAAAATCATAATCTTATGTAGCAAATAAATAAATGAACGAAACGAAATTCAAAGTAACAAAAATTGGAAAATAAATTCAGGTTATGAGCGGAGTGACCACCGATGTATATCAGGAAGAAATGAAATAAAAAAGAAGAAAAATAGATACTTTAAATATTTTTTGGGGGTGGGGGTTTGGTTGGAGGAGATCACACTTATGCTTCCTTGCCATTGTTTTAAATTTGATAAAATGGTTACCTTGAAATCAGTCTGACTGAAACACCTGGGAAAGGTCATCCCCCACTCCATTGTTTATTATTTAAAGTTGATAATAATTTGAGTTCTCTAGAATTGGAATTGGCGCTCTAGAGTTGGGAATGGTGTTCTAGATTTTGAATTGGCGCTCTAGATTTGGAAATGGCGCTCTAGCATTGGAAATGGTGCTCTAGAATTGGAAATGGTGTTCTAGATTTGGAAATGGTGCTCTAGAATTGGAAATGGTGTTCTAGATTTGGAATTGGTGCTCTAGAATTGGAAATGGTGTTCTAGATTTTGAATTGGTGTTCTAGAATTGGAAATGGCGTTTTAGATTTGGAATTGGTGCTCTAGAATAGGAATTGTAACGGAATTCAAAATTTAGGCTGAAGACCAAGCGCTGGGACCTATGGATTCATTCAACGCTGAAAAGGAAATTGAGAGACGTAAAAAGGTTTAATTGAGAAACCACCTCACTCTGAGTATTACTTCTTTAGTTTTTAAGATTTAGTTTAAAACTATGGGAACCTTGTGGGTTGAAAGCAACGCATCTAAATATCGGGAAAATATTCATTAATAAAAAAAGGGATTATTAAAAATTTATGAAACTTCTTGTAGCTACGACCCATTAAGTGTATTATAAAAGGCTAGGCAATTTTTCAATAAACCCCCTCCAAAGGGGCCCCTCCCCTTAAAAGGTGTAACAGGAGGAAACCTCGCAGCTGCACAATGAAAAATTTGTTAGGTGAGAGTTGACGAAAGTGAGATGGAAGGGAGGGGATATGAACGGAAGTACAGTAAAAGGAATGAAAGAGGTTGCAGCTGGGGGAAACAATTGTTAGGAAAGAGTGGAAAAGTAACATGGAAGAAAGAGAATATGAATGGAGGAACAGTAAAATGAACGAGGGTTGAATGACGTAAGATGGAAGAAAAAGAATATTAATACAGGAACAGTAAAAGGAATGAAAGGGGTTGCAGCTAGGGGCCGATAGGAGGTTGCATAGAACCTTATGTAATGACAACAGTGCATTGCATGAGGTGCACTGAAGGCACGTGCCCCAAAACCCCCACCGGAGTAAAATACTCCCGAGTGTAACGGAACATGTTTCATACACAGACGACGTTCTGAAACTCACAAGAGACAAGAATATCTCCCCCATCGCCTCTACATGCACATAAAGCCTCTCGCCCGGACTCCCGTGAAATATTATATCCCAGGAATGTTCGGAGGAGGTCGCTTTGTGGCTGGATAATGAGAGCTAACTGACAGGTAGCTAGAGCATCCTTGATCCCTGAAGGAGATACCAGCGACCCTTCTTTAATATGATTAGGAGGCCTACCCTCGTTACCGCAGTCGACTCTAATTGTGGGAAAGAAAATGCTTTGTGGGGTAAGCCTCATTACTTGCTTCTCTCTCTCTCTCTCTCTCTCTCTCTCTCTCTCTCTCTCTCTCTCTCTGTCTCACTTTCAAGCTGAAGGCTGTCGTTTTTTCTTTTGTTTTGTCCTTCTGCTTTTTCATTTTTTATTTTACATTGCCTCCATTCTTCTCCTTTTTCTTCTTCTTCTTTTTCGTCTTCTTATTCTTTTTCTATAAGGAATTGGGTAAAATTGTGTTCTTTTATGAAACTGTCAATTGGTTTTATATGATGAGATATATTACGTAACCTCCCATTACTCCGCATCCAGCCCTAATCTTTCTCTCTCTCTCTCTCTCTCTCTCTCTCTCTCTCTCTCTCTCTCTCTCTCTCTCTCTCTCTCTCTCCCTGCACCATACTGCATAGTGGACAAAATGAAGGTTTCCTTCAGTGATTGGTTAGTATATAAACCAACAATAATCAAAATATTAATTTTATATCACTGACTGATTTGCATCTAAAATATTATAATTTTCATTAAAAAATTCGTGAATAAAATTCAGTCTGATGAATTCCAATATTTCGTTTCAATAAGAAGAAATACAATTTTAAAAATAACTACAATCGACTAATTTACATATAAAACATTTCATTTTCCAAAAAAGAAAAAAAAAAGAAAATCATAAAAAAATTAAGTCTGATGAATCTCAATGTTTTATTTTTTAATAAGACGAAATAAAATTATAAAAAAGAACAACAATCGACTACTTTACATATAAAACATTTTATTTTCCAATAAAGAAAAATTAAAATCACGAAAAAGATTCAATCGGATAATTCCCAATATTTCACGTTTCAATAAAATGAAATGATATTGTGAAAAAGTACCGCAATCAAAATATTTCATTTCGAAAATCGTCCCCCTCGCCCCTCCCTCCCCCCACAAAAAAAAATGAGGAAACGCCAGCGACCTCTGCTTGCAAACGATGGAAACCTCGTTAATTAATTATTTTGTTTCAATCATTCCTGACCTTCGAAGCCTCTCCATGGAAAAGACCTCATTACCCGTTCACAGTTGTTGGAAGGGTGACCCAAGGGGGGTGGTGGTAGGAAGTGTAGAGAGAGGGTGGCCCAGTAATAATTGATGGTCCCATCTAAATAGCAGAAGGGCCGGGGCATCATTTGATAGGCCACTAAATCATACGAATGTTCTGGAAAAGCCAGTAAATCAAGAGATAGCTAGTTGGAAATGGCTGCTATCGCGAAGCGGCCGCGCCATTTTCATTTTTACGTTTCGTTGCCAATTTTTCTTCTTCCTCCTTCGTGGCCATCAATAATTCGTCTGGGCGGCGGAGGAGGTCGACGAATCGTGATGGGGTCGTCATTCGTTATTCGTTGCAGATTTGAGTGGAGTGAATTTTAAAGGTATTGTGGACTCTCTCTCTCTCTCTCTCCCTCTCTCTCTCTCTCTCTCTCTCTCTCTACAATTACCCACGGGAAATGTTTAAATAGAAACGATGGTGTGCAAAGTATTTTGTGTATTCAATTCATCTTGTGCCCTGAAGATGTGTGTTAATTACATGAAAATGCCTTTTTTTTTTAAACATTCCCGGTGGTTTGAGCTGATACACACACACACACACACACGTACACGCACAGATATATATATATATATATATATATATATATATATATATATATATATATATATATATATATATATATGTATGAGAGAGAGAGAGAAGAGAGAGACTCTTATCAATGAAAAATACTTGAATATGGAAATTTTGCATTAGTGAGAGAGAGAGAGAGAGAGAGAGAGAGAGAGAGAGAGAGAGAGAAGAGAGAGAGAGGTTTTAATCAATGAAAAATACTTGATTATGGAAATTTTGCATTGCATGAGAGAGAGAGAGAGAGAGAGAGAGAGAGAGAGAGAGAGAGAGAGAGAGAGAGAGAGAGACCCTAACAAGACTGACAAGTTATGATTAAATTCCCATTTTCCATCTTCGTGAGATTACAGATAGCTGAATTTTGATGATCCTGACGAATAGAATTTCTAATCAAATTGGTGGTAATTTAAAGTCTCCTCGTCAAAAAATTTATTCTTTTCTGAGGATGATATGTTTACTGATCTTACAATGTCAGAGAATAATATATTTATCAAGTACAATAAAGAATATTGACATCCATATTCTCATTTGTTAATGTTTAATTTTTATTTAGCAATATAGAACCGCTGACCACCACCGAGTCTTGCTGGAATAAGCTGATAAAGTTGGGAAGTTTAAGAGTTTATAATAATATGCAGCGAACGGACAGTAATCAGGAGGAACTTGACCTATGGACTAGGAAAAAAAAAAACATATGGAGGGAATAGTTAAGTGCTAGTGTCAGTTTCATGTAAAACTTTTTTTGCGATGAGATTTTTTTCTCTCTTTTATAGGCACTGTCTGTATATCTACCTGTCTATCTGTCAGTCCGTTTGTCAGTCTATGTATGTATACCTGTTTTTGTCAGTCTATGTATGTATGTATGCATGTAAGTATACATATACAAGTGTAAATATATATATATATATATATATATATATATATATATATATATATATACATACACACACATATGTATGCGTGTGTGTGCGTTTTATACACAGTCACACACACACACAACACACACACACAACCACATTAACCCAAACCCACATAGGGACACTGATCTCCCTGAAAAGAATTATGAAAAAAAAAACCTCTCAATTTACTTTCAGAAGAGCCCGTGAAATCCTCCCCAGTATGGAGGTGGCCTTCAAGAGCGAGGCTTACAATATCCGACGGTCAAACCCGAAGCCCTCGACGTCTGGGCACCGAGCTTCCCTGACTGAGTCTGCTGGATCATCGACAAACAAAAAGGCGGTTTGACGTCCAGAGGGAAACTGGGATTTCCAGAGGTGAAAGGACGGGGGCGGGGGTGGGGGGGAAGAGAGGGAGAGGTGGAGGAAAGGAAGAACCCTCGGTGATTGATGTCCGAAGGGGAGAAAGGAGTGGGGGAACTTCGACAGAGGAGGTCTACTATGCGCACCGATGGACGGAATACAGGGATGGCCGAGAGTGGAGGAGGTGATCACGAAACGGAGTTGACGGAGCGACAAAACTGGTTCGTGAGATATTATTGTGTAAGCTGGTACACATACGTGCACATTCTCTCTCTCTTTCTCTCTCGCTCTCTTTCGGTCTGTCTCTTTCTCTCTCTCTCTCTGTATATATATATATATATATATATATATATATATATATATATATATATATATATATATATGTATATGTATGTATTTATATATGTATAATATATATATATATATATATATATCATATATATATATGCATACATATAATATACATTTACATATATATATACGCATGTATATACATTGTGCATATATATATATATATATATATATATATATATATATATATATATATATATAAATATATATATAGTATATATATCAATATCCTATTTTTTCTTACTTAGATTACAATTTTCAATCGCCTATTTTTAGTTATTTAGAATGCAAATTTCAATATCCTATTTTTTACTTACTTTCAATTCAAAATTCAATATCCCATTTTTTACTTACTTTAGAAAACAAAATTCAATATCCTATCTTTTACTTATTTAGAATACACGTTTCATTTATGTATATATATATATATATATATATATATATATATATATATATATATATATATATACATATATATAACACACACTATATATATATAATATTATACTTATATATATTTATATAATAGAATTACTATATATTATATATATATTATATATATAATTTAATATATATATATATATATATATATATATATTTATATTTATATATTTTACTTTATTTATTTATTTAATATATATAGATAATATATAATGATTAGTTAATAATATATATATATATATATAATATAATATATATATATTATATATATAATAGATATTAACGTAGTGAAGATAAATATAACTTATGAATAACATTCTAAAGAAACTGGTCTACTCCACATCACCGCTCTCTAAGTTGAAACTGTGTTTATTTATGACATAAACGCTCTACTCCTTGCAACGCAATAACGGCCCATATAATGAAATATAATTCTTGTATCTTTCTAAATAAAATATGAAACGTCAGTTAAGGCTAGTCGACTAATGGGCATAAATTCATCGGAATTCTAATAATATGTAATAGTCTATATTATCAACAATTTAACATCATAATGGGCTTGTCCGTATCTAACACCATTTTTTATAGAGATTTTACTGTAGTGGACAATAAAAATTCCCACTGATTAGCCTCAGATATGGTAAAACGCCAAACTGAAATGATAATCTGGGGACCAGCTCATGTGGAATCAGAATTTCGTACAAAAATCAATTTAGTCGATTTACATATGAAAGAGCAATTTTGATTACAATACGCAAATAAATCAAGTAATTCTATAATAATAATGCTACTTTTGAGGGTAACCAGTATCTTTAACTTTGTAGTTGCCAGGGATTGCACTGATGAAATTGTCTTTGCAAATAAGGAAAAACATAGGAGATTGGAATTTTGCATTGTGAATAAATAGAAAATAGGAGATTGGAATATGCATTCTAAATAAGTAAATAATAGGATATTGAAATCTGTATTTTAAATAAGTAAAAAATAGGATATTGAAATTTGTATTCTAAATAAGCAAAAAAATAGGATAGTGAATATTGTATTTTAAAATAAGTAAAAAAATACGATACTGAATATTGTATTCTAAAAAAAGTAAAAAATACGATACTGAATTTTGTATTCTAAATAAGTAAAAATTTGGATATTGAAATTTCTTTCCTAAATAAGTAAAAATCAGGAGATTGAAATTTGTATTCTAAATAAGCAAAAGAAAAAAAATAGGATATTGAATTTTGTATCATGAAATAAGTAAAAAATAAGATATTGAATTTTGTATTCTAAATAAATAAAAATGGGATAATAAAATTTGCATTCTAAATAGCTAAAAATAAGATTGAAATTTTTATCCTCAATAAGATGAGGATATTGAATTTTTTATTCTAAATAAGTGAAAAAACAGGATATTAAAATTTGCAATCTAAATAACTAAAGTAGGATATTGAAATTTGTATTCTAAATAAGTAAAAAATAGGAGATCGAAAGTTATATTCTAAATAAGAAAAAGAATTTGATAATGAAATTTCTATTCTAAATAAGTTAAAAACAGGATACCGAATTTGAATTCTAAATAAGTAGAAAATAGGATTTGAAAATTTGCATTTTACATTCCAGTCCCCTCCTATTTTTCCTTATTCACAAAACAAATTTCAACATAGAAATCTCGGACACATACAAAGTTAAAGCAATTAGTGATCTTGTTATAATATAAAATTTTTACTATCCTTGTGGTACCATAATGTCATACAATTTCTGAAATTTAGATTATTACAGAAATAACGGTGTTGGTTATTTATGAAAATTCCTCGGAAACGAGTTACTTTGTCTCAAAACTTTAACAACCCGCATATGCTTTTCTGTCATTTATTCAGAAATTCAATCCACGTAGAAGTGTATAGAACTCTGGCAAAGAACACGACGCATGTGCGTGCAACGCCTCCTGACGAAACAGAAGGAATAAAGCGGAACGTCTCCCCGATCTGACATCCAAAGTATGACACTTCCAGCGACTGGGTTCAATAATCAAGTCTGTCAACAGGAAGGACAATGCATAGGGTGCGTCAGTCAACAAAAAGGGGAGAGAAGCTTCATGCCGTCTGTTTGGTAGCCTCGTCTCTGAAGACTGTCCTTGCTCAGTGTAGAGCGGACGGTTCCCCTTCTACAGGGTGCCCCACAAAATCCAGGAAATTTGGTACAGTTTATATAACAGCTGGAAATGGAAAACAGTTGTGTTGTTAACAGAGACATTTTTAAACAGTACAAAAACTTGATAACTGCGGCATCCTAGAATTAAACAAAAAAAAAGAATCAGAAAATGTATATGTTAGTTAATGTTTTTTAGTTCACTGACAGTAAAATACATGGTAAAAAAAGTGTTTAAAATACATTACGTCAACCTAAACTTTCCTAGTTCTTTGTAGGGCACCCTGTAGTACCTAAAGACTGTCCTGGCACAGGTCAGAACCACCAGAGAGGAAAGTAGATTAGAATAAACAGTAATTTCTAGATCCCTTTTTTTTTTTTAGGATTTGAGGAGCGTCAGTTGAAGCTGGGATTACCTTGCTTTTTTTCCACTTCCGTAGGATGCAGAATACTGATTCCATTCTAGCATTCTTAAATATGTTGGTGGCGTCGGGTTTGCAGTACAAAGTATCTCCTGTCTACTGTATCTATCTATCTACTTATAATATATATATATATATATATATATATATATATATATATATATAATATTTACCATTAAGCTAAGATTTCAAAATAGCCGCCCAATTACTGAGACTATATGTATGGTATATATATATATATATATATATATATATATATATATATATATATATATATATATATATGTGTGTGTGTGTGTTTGTTTGTGCGTATGGTATGTGCATACATTTGCACTTACACAACGCGCACACACACACACACCAATAAGAAATTGTCTATGACGCCACAAACCTATATTTGCATATGCGTCTGTAACTATAAAAAGGCTACATTCATTTCACACTTATGAAGATTTTCCAGCATCATTGTTGTAGTTGAAGGGAAATCTCTCTCTCTCTCTCTCTCTCTCTCTCTCTCTCTCTCTCTCTCTCTCTCTCTCTCAAGCACATACATTCGCTGTTTTAGTTCCGCCTGTCATATGGGTTTTAAAATGAAAGGGTGTTGACCTTTGGTGCCCATCAGCGTTTAATTATTCGTGTCACTGAGGATTTGTCCCGGAGGCAACACGCGTCAAATGAATTCCGAGCCGTGAATTTCTGAATCGGAGAGAAACGCCCGGATTCCGAGGACGACTTTTGCCCCAAGTAACTTTCCTTCGTTTTAATCATATCAGTGGGCAGACATCATTATGCCTTTGCTCGAGCGTTGGTTAAGGACGAGGGACTCGAACAGAAAGCTAATTTGCATTAATTCACAGGAGGCTGTTGCGGAAATTTTTAATTGGAGAGAAGGAATGGCAGTGGAATTGTTAAAGTCTGCTAAACGATTGTGAAATAGAATAGAAAATAGAATTTAGGTCAAAGTCCAAGCACTGGGACTTTGTGGTCATTCAGCGCTGAAAGGGAAATTAAGAGTAGGAAGGTCTGAGAGTTGTAAATGAATTGAATATAGGACTGAATTGAATATACACTTTAGGTCAAAGGCCAAGCACTGGGACCTAGGAGGTCATTCGGCGCTGAAACGGAAATTGACAGTAAAAGGTTTGAAAGGTGTAACAGGATGAAAACCTCAAAGCAGTTGTGCTATGAAACAATTGTTAGGAGAGGGTGGATGGCAAGGACGGAGAAAGAGAATATGAACAGAGGAACAGTAAACGGAATGAAAGGGGTTGCAGTTTAGGGCCGAAGGGACAATCGGTTATGGTTTATGATGAAATATGTTATTGTTATAATACAATTAAGTTTGTTCATACTTACCTGGCAGATATATATAGCTGTATTTCTTTTTGAAGTCCGACAGAATTTAAAAATTCGCGGCACACGCAGTGGGCGGCCAGGTGGTAGTACCCATTCCCGCCGCTGGGAGGCGGATATCAGGAACTATTCCCATTTTCTATTCTATTTTATCAGTGCCACTGTCTCCTGAGGGAGGTGGGTGGGCACTTTAATTATATATATCTGCAGGTAAGTATGAACAAACTTAATTGTAATTATAACAATAACATTTTGTTCATGAAACTTACCTGACAGATATATATATAGCTGAATCCCACCTTCGGATGGTGGGAAGAGACAGAATAGGATTTTTGGGAAACTAAATTAAGTAGATGATATACATCTTGGTTCCTGACCTGTTAGCATAGCCGACTTCGTGATTACTGTCACCAAAGTCTGCTTCTGCTTACTAGAGTTGCCAGCGAGGTAGAGACCTGTAATGCTGGTGCGCTCTAGATGATCTGTCAACGGGGGCGTGACCACAATGTGACTAGACCATATGACCATACTTTTGAGGGCACCGAAGCTAAAACCACCACCTGACCTAACCTATCAAAGTTAGTTCCATAACTTCTAGCTAAAGAAAGGAACGCGCCTCAAGCGACCAACCCTTCAAAGTTAAAAGCACACCTATCCCTTTTCTATAGATAGGATTCGTGTTGCTTTCTTGCACCCAATAATATATCTACGGATATGTATGGTCCTAGCGACTTACGGATCTGAAATGTCGTCTTCACATCCCGTCGGGAGTGTGAAGCGAACACAGAGTTGCTTCGCTAAAGCGTGGCACTCAGGATGTTACTGAGTGTCATGCTCTGTTGAAATGCTTCCGAGGCCGCGCCCTCACCTCTTGAGCATTCATATTAAGAAAAAATCTCAATCTTTATGCAAACATAATGAATGAGACCTCTTAAAAGAACTCCTTGGCTATAATGCCAGGGTGTTCTTGGACATGAACCAGTCTGGTCTTTTACGGAACACCGCAGATCGGGTCGTGTGAAGCGAACCCAGAGTTGCTTCGCAAAAGCGTGGCACTCAGGATGTTACTGAGTGTCATGCTCTGTTGAAATGCTTCCGAGGCCGCGCCCTCACCTCTTGAGCATTGATATTAAGAAAAAATCTCAAATCTTTATGCAAACATAATGAATGAGACCTCTTAAAAGAACTCCTTGGCTATCATGCCAGGGTGTTCTTGGACATGAACTAGTCTGGTCTTTTTACGGAACACCGCAGATTGTCTGTTGACCTTGACTTTCTATAGTTTTATCAAGATAAAACTTGAGAGACCCTACAGGGCACAGGACTCTCTAATGCCCTTGCCCAATAATTTGTGCCATACCCTTGGTCTCCAAGCCTTCGGGTCAATGGTCAGACAGGTTTTCGTTCTTATCAAGAACGGAAAGCTTAGCGGACAGACCGCATTATGTCCTTTAAAGCCAAAACCTCTGATGAGGCCTAAAAAAAACCTCACTAACCCTCCTTGCCGTGGCATAGAGCGGTTAGAATATTAGCCTTTCTGGTCACGTGTATCAAGTTCGCAGAAAGGATAGGTTCGAAATGCTTTTGCATCAGAAACTCAGACTACGTCTAAGTTCCATGCCGGAACCTTTGATCCGAGAATACAAGATCTCCACAGACCTCAAAGATCGTGAAGCTTTGTTGTTTGACAGAACCGAATCTCTGAGCCTAGAGGCCGTCAACAACATATTTGCATATTCTACAACAGTTAGGACTTCTATCTTATCTCATACTTCATACGGAAAGATAGAACCATAACGAAATTCACAGAGGTCGAGGTGGAGGAACAGTCATTTTCCCTTCACTATCTCCAGAAACGGCCCCCTCCGATTGAAAACTGAAAATAGGCAGCACTGCTTTGCCTTGGCCAAGAGACTGCCATAAATCTTGAAGATCTTATCGCTTCTCGATAGTCTGAACGCTTTCAGACTCAGAGAGGAGAGATATTAGATACTTCACTAAGTGACGATGTTTGATTACAACCGATTCTCTCGGGAAGGGTCTTTGGACAATTCTCTGAATTACCTGACCTCTGTGAATCCAACCTCTTAGAGGCCAACATGTGGCGACTAAAGCTAATCCTCTAGGATCATGAATAAGGGAACAACCTTAAGAGGAAGCTCCTTCGTCAATATTTACGAAAAACTTAACGAAAGGACTCCTCAGTCTCTCCTCACTTTCGACATACTTCTAAGTGAGGATTACTCAGACGTCAGTAGTTGTTGCCTTCGATCGAGAAGACCCCCACGGACGTGCACTAGATTAACGAACCTATTGAGGATCGTTACGTTCCGTGCCCAAGCCCATAACCAATTCTCTTTCTCGAGCTATGAGAGAGCTGAGAAATTATCCGAGATGATTTGGGCCACTCGATCCAACTCACCCTTCGAGGAACTGGAAAGCCGACTAATTTGGCTTCCAATTCTTTCAGACAATGTGCCAGAACATCTGTTCTCCTGTTTCGGATGTCTGGCACCCTCTCGCTATCACCTGAGGTGATCCTCAAGCCGTTGTAGAGAAAAATTAGAATTACAAGATCTTTGATGTTATTCCAATTTCTTCGTGAGGAAAATTTGTAGAAGGTCTGAATTGCTGTTATTCAGGGAAAACAAGCTTCTCCAGCGAGGAAATGGTCCCCAGCAAACTCATCCATTCCCTCACTCAGCCTGCTTCCTTCCCTAAATAAGGCTGCGCTTTGCATAAGCAGGAGAGCATTATTATAGTGCTATGCCGCGGTAGATTCGTACAGAATGTTACCGTGCGGTAAACCCGCACCTAACAAGTATAAGAGATATCTTGTTGAAATTTTCTAAGTAAACGGCAGGTATGATCATTCAAGATTACTAGAAATTTCCTCAACCCGAGGCTAAAATCCATGATTGTAGGGCAAAGAGACGGTTTATTAAGCCATTCCCGCAAGGGAGAGAGACGTAACCAACAGCGCATGACACCGAGCTAGCCGGTACTGCGTAGATCACAGTAACAGCAGCCTTGATCATCGTCTCGCACTATATGCCTGAGTTACCAGCTACTCCTTTTACGAAGGATAGGTATGAAATTATCGAGCCAAAGGAAACTCTCAAGCAGGCCATATTTAAACGAAACAAAATTCGCTAAATACAGAAGCTGAGTTGATGTTGCAGTTCAATTAGAATACTTCTCGTCTAAGTCGCAATCCGTAGAATAACTAGGATATGCGCCTACCCCTCGGACAATTCAACTGCTTAGTAGAATCATGTCGCGAGGTTAATATACGTAGTATATTTATAGTATTCTGAACAACGATCTCCATCCTAAATTCTTTCCTTAAAGAAAACAAAATAAGGATTGGAGATCGAACCACTTCGATCTCTATCAAAAAGAGTGAAGGAGAAGTCTTCCTCGAAGGAAAGCTTCAATGGAGAACAGAATACTATCTGCCTGAGTTGCCAGCTACTCCCTTTACTAATGAATAGGTATGATATTATCGAGCAAAAGGAAACTCTCAAGCAGGCCTATTTAAACGAAACAGAATTCGCTAAATACAGAAGCTGAGTTGGTGTTGTCGTAACAATACCTGAAGAGTTGTTCTTACTCCGAAAACTCTTGGAAGGTTGAAGGGAGTGTCAAATAAATACATTAGAACAACAGTTCTTTCGGCTTCTATCCGCAGAGGTAAATACGATATGCGTATATGACTCGACCCATGCGTTAGCAAATGACGCAAAGATAAACTACGTAAGTATTGTAGTAATTTGAACATCGAATTCTCTACTACATCTTTCTGGACGAGGAAGAGAGAAAGAAAGGAAAACGACTGTCCACGTTCGTTCTGAAAATGAATGAGAGCTCTTCCGAAATTTATTACTTATCCGCTTAAGCGTAAATGTTATGAAGATCTTTGTCAATGAGAACTAACCCATTTACATGACAGAAAGTAATCCAGGAATTCGAGCATATAGTTTTCCCGATTCCCGCAGAAATCGAGGAAGGGGCAGGATTCCTGATTAGAGACTGGGCTTACCGGACAGGAAGGACCTTAATGTTCCCCTTCGGCAGCGCAATCCCGAAAGCAGACGAGGCGTTTTATGACACCGAAATCTGCTTACAGTTTTTCCTGGAATTCATCAAGTGATGGATGCTATTGACGCTCCCTTCGTAGAAAGCGAAGTAGACATCTTGACGAGACCAAACTCCTTCCTCTACTTCGACGACGCCCCTCTTGAAGAGCGTTCTTGCAGGAATCCTGCCGAACGTCTTGATGCGTAGGACGCCTATCGTTCTGAAGAACGTCTGGCAAGTGCTCTACCGAGCGTCATTGACGTGTAGGATGCCGAGCGTCTTCAAAAGCGTCCTCGCTAGCGTCCTGGCGAGCGTCCTCGCTAGCGTCCTGGCGAGCGTCCTCGCTAGCGTCCTGCCGAGCTTCCACCGAAGCGTCCTGGCGAATGTCACAAAAGCGTCCTGCTGAGCGTCCTCAAAAGCGTGCTGGAAAGCGTCCTTGCTGAGCGTCCTCAAAAGCTTCCTGCCGAGCGTCCTCAAAAGCGTCCTGGAAAGCGTCCAGCTACGAGAGTGTCTGAGCAGAGAACACCAAGTCTTCTGAACGACGTTTCAGAGAGGAACTCGTTGAGCGCCTTGATGCATGCAAGGCCCGCCAAGAGGCGTCCTGGCGAGCGACCTTGCCAACATCTCAATGTTATGACGAACCGCGTTTTGCGTATGACATTGAATATTTTTAAGGGACGTCCTCATGCGAGTCTCCATGGAGAGCCGCACGCTGCTCCTGAAGAGTGTGAACACTAAAGGAAGACGTATGGCTTTCGTCTTCCGCAAGGTGCTTGCCGAGCGTCCTGGAGAATGTCTCTACTTATAGGACGTCGAGCACCTCCAAAAGCTTCCTCACGTCTAAATTGCCCTTCTTATGCCGACCAGAGGACATAAGTTGTTTGACTGTGGCAAAGCAGCTTGCCGGCCGTCAAACTTATCAGCTTGCTTTATCGAAGTAAAGCGAACGTTACATAACGTATACGGAGCGCAATGAGGAGAGGAGACGAATACTGAGTTGCTCCTCCAAAGGTGGAATCAAGAATGTCCTTGATTACCAAATTCTTTTGGAATGCTAGCGAGGTTGAAACAGCTCTAACTTCATGAGCGTTCACTCGCAGGCAGGCTCAAATCACTCTTCTGGCAAGATGAATGAACCTCCTTAATAATGTATAAGTGATATACATGAGCGTTCACTCGCAGGAGGCTCAAATCACTCTTCTGGCAAGATGAATGAGCCTCCTTAATAATGTATACATGATGTATACATGAGCGGTCACTCGCAGGAGGCTCAAATCACTCTTCTGGCAAGATGAATGAGCCTCCTTAATAATGTATAAATGATATATACATGAGCGTTCTCGCAGGAGGCTCAATCACTCTTCTGGCAAGATGAATGAGCCTCCTTAAATGTCCCTTAGGAAAAGAGCCAGTGCATTCTTCTAAAAGGGAAAATGTGGTCTCTTTACTCTCTCATCCTCTCGTGACGAGAGAGAGGACGTGAAGCGTCCTCTTCTCTAAAGCTTCTTTAGGGGGCGCGAGTCCTTCCGAGAACTCCAACCCCTGTGTGGGGAGGACGCCTCGGAGGACGAGAAGCAATCTTTCAAGATTCGCGCACGTGCACGATCTTTAGCAGCCTGGGAAGAGTCAACAGGTTCTGCCGAAGGGACGCCAGATCGGTGGGGAGCCCCCGTAACCCTCTTGCGGGCTTTCGACATGCCCTCTCCCTGAGTCCTGGGAGTCCGACAGAGGTCCAGGCCTAGAGGCATTATGGGGCCGATCTGACGCCCCCTCCACAACACAAGGGGCACTACACTTCACAACACTGGTTGGAGAGCGAGCACTTTAGTCTAAGATTACTTGATGTAATCCTTTAGCAGACACTTATTCTAGGCTCGTAAGCCATACCACAGGGTTAGGCAAAATAAAATCTACAGGAGGTTAGAAGGTTCATTATTTCTAACTTCTGTTTACTGTGGAGGAAAACTCCTGATTCTAACACGCTCTAAAATGCGTAATTGAATCCTCCTTCTTCCGTAATCAGTCACACATTACACTAATTACCTTATGCAAAGAAAACATGTAAACGTCATATATACTAAGCGATGTCTACCGAAAGTTACGGTAGCCTCACCTTACCATGCAGACAACAAAGTCTGAAACTAGGCTAACTAGCTTCAGACATCAAATGCAATGAAAAAAATTTACGATAGCGTATGCCTAGCCACAAATCCAAGTTAATAATCGAAAGAATAATTAGGATACTTAAGTGGGCTAATGAAGTTTCAAATCCTAGGCGGAGGTCTGTAAACAGTTTGTTTACCGACCGGCGACAGAAAAAATATGATAGAAAATGGGAATAGTTCCTGATATCCGCCTCCCAGCGCGGGAATGGGTACTACCACCTGGCCGCCCACTGCGTGTGCCGCGAATTTTTAAATTCTGTCGGACTTCAGAAAATAGGCAGCTATATATATCTGTCGGGTAGTTTCATGAACAAAACCATTATTTTTTTTTCTTAAGAGGTGACAGTGCAATTAAGGCCTTATACACCCACCCCCAAAAAAAATAATAATAATAATAAAACAAGATATAAATTTTTTATATCTAATACCTTTATGGTTCATGATAATACATAATTTTTCTTTTCCTTTAAGAAGTTACCCTCTAATTGATATACTCTTACTATAAACAAAACAAAAATAAAAAAACATAACGTGATCCATCTTAATATTTAATATCTATCTTAATATTTAATGGTGGTTTTACCTTAATGATCGTCTTTCCGGCGTATCAAACTTTTACGGTACATGACGAAATACACAAATTTTCTTTTACGAAATTTAAGAACGGTTTTTGTAAATCAAACGAAAACGAATGATGATTCTGCACAGGTCATCTATCTATCTATATCTATCTATCTATCTATCTATCTATCTATATCATATATATTATATATATATAATATATATATATATATATATATATATATATATTTATATGTGTGTGTGTATTTACTTGTGTTTGTGTTTAACTTCTTATCTTTAATCAGCATTAACTTTCTATATACACTTATTAAAGATTGCACAGGAAAACTAACCTACTTTTCAACGTGTACAAATTATAAGCAGGTAATATGTTACTTCTAAATATGAGTGAATCGTTGCACGTTCATTTTGGCCACATTCAAATTAGTTTTCAAAGTGCAATTGACAACAGGACCCCTGACAAAAGGTATAAAAATGTTAATTTACAAAACAGCCTATGGGGATATGAATAATTCATAATCATTATGAAGGCATTCTAAGTGCAAGTGACAAAAGAAACACTGACAAAAGGAACAAAATGTTAATTTTCAAAACAACCTAAATGGATATTAACAAGTGACAACCATGATGATATCGAGATAACTTCAAATTCACACACAAATATTTGTTTCAGTTCTAATTTCTTATTAAGCTTCTTCAGACCTAAATCACCACCTGTAGCCCCCAAGATCAAAGCATCCCGACGGGACAGGTGTGTGGGGCCCGAGACAGGGGTCCTAATTATTGGGAAACGGTTTGGATGAAAGGCGGGTGTTGAAAAACCATTCGTCTCTGGCTCACTTTCTCTCTTCACTAATTGGGATGTTGGATGATGGAGTGATGATCAGAGTCATCCATCCATCTCTCATCCATGCTGCAGAGAGCCACTTCTTCGTCATCCTTGATAAGGGTGGCAGGGTTGGGGATGGGGGTTGGGGGTTGGGGTGGGGGATGAGGAAGGGATAAATGAACAATAATGATTCCTTCGTGGTTCGGTAATTGATATCACTCGATGCATATTCATAAGGGGATTCTTCCGGTTTCTTCGTCTCTCTCTCTCCGTCCCTTTCTCTCTCTCTCTCTCTCTCTCTCTCTCTCTCTCTTCTCTCAACTCTCTCTCCGTCCCTTTCTCTCTCTCTCTCTCCTCTCTCTCTCTCTCTCTCAGCCCTTCTCTTTCTTTTTTCTCTCTAAATATCTCTCTTTCTCTCTCCCATTCTATCGTTCTCTCCCTCTCCCTCTCACTTCCATCATTCTCTCTCTCACTTATTCTTTCTCACTGTCTGTCTGTCTGTCTGTCTGTCTGTCTGTCTCTCGCTTTTAAGCTTCCTCATTGTCTATCTGTCTGTCTGTCTGCCTCTCCCTTTCTATTCTCTCTCTCTCTATCTCT
>NC_061109.1:56636997-56661997 GCF_015104395.2 Macrobrachium nipponense
CGCAGATACATACATGCATAAAAACAAATAGAGAGAGAGAGAGAGAGAGAGAGAGAGAGAGAGAGAGAGAGAGAGAGAGAGAGAGAGAGTTATTCCTAGAAGACATCTTGAGGCCATTACTGCTCAGGGTGGCAAAAACTGTTACATAAAAAGGGGTACTTTTAAAAAGTTTTTTCGTCAGTTTACATAAGAACTGCCATCGTGTGGGAAACCAGCACATTTCTCTCTCTCTCTCTCTCTCTCTCTCTCTCTCTCTCTCTCTTCGGTGCTTCAGTTATTTACGACATCACATAATATATATTATAATCTTCACAGATATCAAAGAAAACGTCAAAAAATAAGAGCTGGCATCGATCGTTCGATATCTTTTAGGCAGATCCAATCTCATTGATGAAACCTTCCAAGACTTCCCAAACAGGAAACAGGAACCACCAGGCTAATTAGTGGAGACATTCCCACATCAGATTAGATCAAGAAAAGAGGGAGAAGTGGGTAGGGCGAAAGACTTGTACTAAAGAAGTGATTTTTTTTAATGAGAAATAATATTTTTCATTGACTTCCCTCTCAGTTCGGAATGTTTTTTGAGCGAAATGTTGAGCACTTCACACGCATACACACCACTCGTGTATAAATATATACATATATATATATATATATATATATAAATATATATATATATATATATATATATATATATATATATATATATATATATATATATATTATATATGTATGTGTGTAGACTTACATGCATGTACACATACATACATATATATGTATGTATATATGTATATATATGCAGTGTGTGTGTGTGTGTGTGTAAGGCTTTCATAACTAATGATTACATCTCACAGCATGTTTACATATCATTACTTGATTGATAATGACAAGAAATTACTCTTTTCTAGCATAAGAAATATTGCTTTTTGCGTCACTTATATCGCTTTAAAACTCTAATTAGCCTTTTTTTATAGAATGAATAAAAATGAAAGTTTTAATAACATACGAGATATTCGTAAGTTCTCTCTACGATAAATACCGTGAAAAATCTGACAGAACTGTTGGGAAACTCTATTAGTATAACGAAGTTGATTATATTTCCTCGAAGTCGGTCGTGGGAATATTGAGTTAGTGTTCGTATAAACAAGAAATGTGTGCTGACTGTAATTTTGCCATAAATTTTGTCGTATTTAATTGTAACATTTCCCAAGCAATAATTGGTTTGAGACCATGTCATCATTTTTGATCAAATGCCGTCAATAAATTTCCTCAAGGATTCAATTTTAATTCGAGTTCTGAATCAACGTATTCAGTACGTCAGTCTGGTAATCAATAACCTGTAGTTCTTTTTATTTGGCTAATCATAAAAGGTAAATGTTCAACTGAAAATATGTGTGTGTGAATATGTATGTATGCACATTCATATAGGCATTTATTTATATACTACATATATATTATATATATATATATATATATATATATTATATATATATATATATATATATATATATATATATATATATATATATATATATATATATTAATTTTGATCACATCACCGTGATTCCTATACATTTATCGAGCTACAAATGTCCATTTAATATCGAATTCGCTCTTCCAAGGTGGAGCGAATTAGATATTAAAGGACATTTGTAGCTCGATGAATATATATATATATATATATATATATATATATATATATATATATATATATATATATATATATTTATATGGTGTCCTGGGTTCGCGCCTGGGCGCCGACAACTCTATTATCGCCTAATAAAAATTCCCTTTCGGTTAAGCTATATATGAAAATATATTAATTCCGAGGTAGAATGGATTAGATATTAAAAGACATTTGTAGCTCGATGTATATATATGAGCATATACATACATACATATTTTTATATAATATCAGAAATTTCTAGTCGTACTACAGAAAAGATTGAACTGTCATCCAATTTCATACAACATGAAAAATGCAAGATTTCCCTCTCGCGTGTATATCAGCTGCCCTATGCGTTTCAATTTATAACTCAGATTCATGTAATTGAAAAGCTAAAGCTAAATCTAAATCAATTTCAACAGCAGCATGAATTAAGAGGCCTCCTAGAAGAGAGAGAGAGAGAGAGAGAGAGAGAGAGAGAGAGAGAGAGAGAGAGAGAGAGAAATTAAAACGATAGACTTGTATAATCTTCGGCTGCTATTTCTTAAAGAAATTAAATTACCTTTTCGTTTTTATTTGCTAATATTGATTCCTAAGTATCTCGTATCCTCAGCATATGTGCTCATATAAGTAGTGTTTATCGAAAGAATTATCACATTACTAATGAAGGCATTCCTGTCCTCATGTCCAGTAAATCCAAGTCCAAACATTTAACTAACTCGAAAGGCCCTTTTCATTCAGATCAGATTATCCGAATTGAAAACACAGAATGCTTAGTTAGTTTAGCAAGAATCGTTTCTTATCTTTAGAAAAAAAACAGATGAAAGTCCTGTGAGATCTGTTCAATACACGATTAGAGCCGCGTGGCTCTCAATTCTTTATTCGCTGCTCATCAAAGGCTGTAAGTTACTTCTCAGAAAGAAATGCAAGTTTCAAACAACATTCGAACAGCCACGGAATGATGAAGGCTGCTCTATAATCAGCACAGAATTTGGGATTTGCAAACATAGAAGGTCAGCGATCTTGAAAGGGAGTGAATTGCGTTTTCGATTGAAAGGTAAAATGGATACTTCTCAGGCCATCTTGCTTCGTCTGACAGGAAAACAGAAGAAATTTGCCAGTTGACCTCCAAGACACGCTCACATCGTAAGCAATATCTGATTTTAATGCAAACTTCGAGAACGGGATCAGCTTGGCTTCATGCGGCGTTAAATGCGATGATTATGTGTGTATAAATATTTATATTAATATGTACATATAAATATACATATATATGTTTATATATATGAGTATGAGTATATGTAGACCTACATACATACATTATATATATATATATATATATATATATTATATAATATATATATAGATATATATATATATATATATATATGCAGAAGCCAGGCACTATGTCGTACCTCTAGTAAATGGGACAAATCCTCAATGAAGAAAAATCCTTCTGTAGTTTAAAATATATATTTCTTTTACGGGATTAAAGCTTTCGACCATCAGCTGTGGTCTTGTTCACTAAGCTGATGGTCGAAAGCTTTAATCCTGTACAGAAATATATATTTTAAACTACAGAAGGATTTTCCTTCATTTGTGGATTGTATCCCCCATATATATATGTATATATATGTGCATATATATACATATGTATATTTACACCCACTCCACACACATATATATATATATACATATGTATATATATATATATATATATATATATATATATATATATATATATATATATATATTTTTGATAATAAGAGTGTAAGTTGGAGACATACAGAGTTTACCATACTAACACAAATATTCCCAATAGTCTTATCACTCTCTACACGGTCTAATTACCTAATCCTATTTCATACCATTCTGTGGTTTAGAAAGCCAAACCACTGGTCGAAGTCACCTCACAAATCACAGGTGTTATGGGAACTAATCAACGGGGTACCTTTACAGGTAAACTGGGGGACTACTTTACCTTACATTCTCTACAGAATTTTAAAAAAGGCCAAAATAAATGCGTAAATATTTTCCGGAAGTATGAAATCCGACACTAACATTAAACATTAAGATATGGAGTGACAAAGATGGTTATTGAAAATTTATTCAGAATACGAAAAATTTGCAAAGGTATTATTACAAAGGAAGTTAGCAGTGATATACTAGTATTGTATTTATATTTGGCCTTTTTGAAACTTATTAAGGTTGTGATGACCCTCAAATCATCGTTTAAATTTAAGTGAAAAATAAGATTGTGTATCTAATTACATATATATATATCTATATATATATATATAATATATATATATATATATATACATAATTATATATACATACATATATAATATATATATACAATATATATTTTATATATTCATATATATATATATATATATATATATATATATATAATATATATATGCATGTATATATATAATATATATATATATATATATATATATATATATATATATATATATATATATATATATATATATATATATACATATAATTTCAAATATATATGAAAAGATATTAACTTCCGCAGGTAGAAGCGAATTAGATATTCAAAGGACATTTGTAGCTCGATATATGTATATGAATCACGGTAATGTGATGAGCTTATATAGATATTATATATATATATATATATAGTTATATATATATATATATATAGATATATATATATATATATGTGTGTGTGTGTGTGTGTGTGTGTGTCTGTGTGTGTGTACGCGCGTGAGTGTGTGTGTGTGTCTGTGTGTGTGTACGCGCGTGATGTGTGTATGCATCCACGTACGCCGTGCTAAATTCCCCCAACTGCTGCCGTTACCTGACACCAACAGATGTCATTTCATTTCCTCCTCGCTTCGCGTAAAAAGTCATTTACTTCTTCTTCTGCTTCCTCTCCTCTCCTTCTTCTTTCTCACTCTCCTCCTCTTTCATCTCCTGTCCTTTTCCCTCTCCCGGTGTCTCATTCCGTACAGTTCCTCGAGGCATCACTCAAAGTCAGGTATCGCCGACGTCAGATCTCTGAACGGACCGGCAGAAGGACCCCCGAAAGAGATATATAAACATTCCACCAGACAATTCACTTGCATTTCGTCTTGTCAGCTCTTCGCATTGGTGGTCGACGGATGTTTTTCTGAGATGCTGTAAATCGGGTGTGTGGTAGGGCCAGAATATGGTTTGGGTGTGTTTATATTACATCCATATATATACATATTATATATATATATATATATATATATATATATATATATATATATATATATATATTCATCATCATCATCATTGCTCGTCCACTGCCGGACAAAGGCCTCGGTCATGTCCTTCCACTCCCTTCTGTTAAGGAAGAAGCTATTTTCCAAATGGTATTACTCAAATAGACAGCAATACGCGTATTCAGTATTTTATTATATATATATATATATATATATATATATATATATATATATATTATATATATAATATATAATATCTGAATACGCATATTTCTCACAAGTTGTTGCAATCAACCTTAAGTGTTCTGACCAAAGTATAGCAGAGGGCCAAGTTAAACGTCTATTTGAGTAATACCATTTGGAATATGGCTTCCTTAACCTCATAATATCATACATAATTTAAGTAGAGTTTTGTCGTTACTATCATTATTAATACTATTATTGCTATTATTATCAGAAACTGCTCGGATATAGCGAATTACTATTTTTTTCTTTTTATTTCGCTTTTCTAACTTGAGTGTACTGTATTGTCTCTTATCTTGTATATTCCGTGTATATGGCCCTGAGTTGCTTAAAGATGATGATTATTATTATTATTATTATAATTATCATTATTATTATTATTATTATTATTATTTCTATTATTGGAGAAACAAATCCACAGTTATGTAAATGTACATATATTTCAATTTAAAAACAGCAAAGATAGCTTTCGGGAATCTGTTCGGTTCCCCTTATCAAACTGATGGGGATTGATAAGGGGAACCGAACAGATTCCCGAAAGCTATCTTTGCTGTTTTTAAATTGAAATATATGCACATTTACATAACTGTGAATTTGTTTCTCCATTTGAAGACTTGTGCTACTATGAGGAGTTTTTAATTATTATTATTATTATTATTATTATTATTATTATTATTATAGTCTGTTTAAAAGTCGCTGGGATGTCTCGGTAATGAGAGTCACCTGGTTAATGAAAGTGCTAAAAATAAAAAAAATGACACCATTTGGTCTCCTAATTTTATACTTCATCTAAACCTACAACTTTATTAATGATTGTTTTTATAGGGATTATAAGTATTACTTGAAAAAACTATGAAAAGGTTCTTAAATTAAAGATATTTAAACCATACACTATTGTATCTTTTCTAATTTTACGCTATCTTTAAACCTTTTACTATATATATAATTTCATCTTATAAGAATTATCAGTATCACTTGATAAGGTTATCATATCGTTCAAAGGTAAAAAATATTTCAAAAATGCATTATTGTATAATTTCTAATAATACCCTTTATTTAAACCTAGTACTATGTAATGATTTCTTTTTTTATGCGAAACTATTAGGATCACTCGATAGAATTATCAAATAGTTCAAGTTAATGACATAATATCGAAGATATTTTGATGAATATAAAAAATGGAATTCAAATGTTTATAGACATCTAAGGGGAGATCCAGATACTGATTTCGTTAATATACAAAATTAATGTAAAGGATTCGTATTTGTTTTAAGGGCAAAACTTGCACATAATTAATTTTTTTTCAGGTATGTAATGGATATTATGTTAGGAATCTATTTTTCTTTTATATATATTTGGAACTTCTCATTTACAGAAGAAACAGAAAATTATGGCCTTTTTACTTAGTTTATTTTGAATCTGAACTGAAATAATAATAATAATAATAATAATAATAATAATAATAATAATAATATTTTGTTAAAGATGATGGCAGCATCAGTGGAATTGATTTTATATATGGTCTTTTCAATTCTTCTTATTATTCTCTTCTCATCAGGGCTGATAATTTTGCTAATAGCTGGCCGATGTTTCATATCTTGGTTAAAGAAATGTTTCTAAAAATAACTAATTTATGTTATGATAACAAAAGTGATTAACAAATCTTAGTAATGGAATTCCAACGTTTCCAACCGTATCATCGGTTCATTTTCAAGGAAAGGCGAGCGTGAACTGATTGGAATGGGTTGTTGTTGTTGTTGTATTAAGCCAACACTTCTTGTTGGCACGGGCCTTTCCCTTGTTCGGCCCGTAGGTGATCTGAAAAGATTCTTTAGGTACATGGTTAGATTTTTTTGAAATTGGAAATATCTTTAGTTGTAGAGATAGGAGTGGACAGGGGAAGGATGATGGTGTCAGTAAGAGAGGGCCATCATGTCATATTATAGAAGAAGTTTGAATGAGTGTAAGGCTTTCGAAAATCGGAGAAGCGGTGCAGGTGGGGTTGTCCAACCCTTTACTCCCTTGGGTCCCTGCGGGAGGATTTTAGTTGTAGGTAAAGTTGTTTAAAAGAATGATAGTGGATGATGTGGATAGAGCCTTACAATGAGGGGATGTGATGAGGGTGATTAGAGCCTTAC
Organism: Macrobrachium nipponense; assembly: GCF_015104395.2. NCBI lineage: Eukaryota > Metazoa > Arthropoda > Malacostraca > Decapoda > Palaemonidae > Macrobrachium > Macrobrachium nipponense. Next base: position 56,644,272 of record NC_061109.1, read on the forward strand.
AATGAGGATGTGATAGGTTGATTTGATTTTAGGAGTTTGATTACCTTGGTGGAGGTAGGTTGTAGAGCACCTGGGCATGCTCTTCTAAGTTTTCAATGATTGTCTTTGTGACTGTGGCAGCTGCATGCTCAGCATCTTGTGCAGGTATTGCATTTTGTGCTGCACCTCTTAGCTGTGCTGTTTCTCTGCATTCCAGCAGGTAGTGAAGGAGTGGTTGCTGTGTTTCTTCTTGACAGTGTTCACATGTCTGACACTGTTTTCCACAATTCCCAGCAGGCTTTATATCCTAGCCTGAGTCTGTGGATGATCACAGCAAGTTTTCTTGGTGTGTGCCTGTCTATGGGAGGAGGCACTAGACCAGTCGATTTCTTATACCATCTGGCAGACGGTGAGTTCTTTTCTACCCACTCACGATGGGTCATTTATCAATTTTTCTTTGCAGAGTGGTTTCATTGCATTTTTGACTTGTTGCAGTGCAGGTTGTATATGTACTTGCACTCTGTCAATGTGTTTTGTACTTTTGGCTAGCTCATCAGCCCTCTCATTGCCTGGAATTCCTATGTGACTGGGTATCCAGTTTAAGGTGACAGGTCTTCCTCTTTCGCTGTGCTGGAGTAGCAGTGTTTAATTCCAGCCAGCAGTGCCTTATTTTCTTTAATTTTCTGTTGTTGCAGGGCTTGCATTGAGGACTTTGAGTCTGTGTGATGATTACAGGCCCTACTCATTCTCCAGTGAGTACAGCAGTGCCTGTCTTATTGCTGTTAACTCTGTCTGCATAGTGGAGGCGTGGTTGGAGGTCCTCCAGCAGGCTGTGAAGTTTCTTGAATATACTGCAGCTCCCGTAGTTTGATTCTCAGGATCTACAGTGCCATCAGTGTAGTATGTTTGTGCCCCTATGGTCTCAGTGTTTCTGATTGATTCATAGGCTGCCGCTCTTAGCTCTTCTCCTGTGCAGTCCTCTTTTGCTCTTGGCAGGCTTGTGTATTTGTAATATTGTAGTGTCCTTCTCCAGGGTGGTAGTTGTTGTGCCCGTGTTGTGTCTGGACCTAGTTGCAGCAGTGTTTCTGCCAATGCCTAGACTTTTGATGTTGTCACTTGGTCCTTACCATAGGAACTCGAAGTTTGAATCTGTGGGTGTTTGGCAAGTTTCCTCTCTTGCTCTTTTCTTAGAGATGGAGTCTCTTTCTGAGAGGAACATCTTGGCCATTGTGCTTACATTTCGCTGTGCAATCCTATCCTCTAGCTTTGGCAGGTTAGTTTCAAGCCTGAGGTTGCACAGCCTTGTCCATGTAGGTGCTCCTAGCATGAGTCTCATTGCATTGTTTTGAATGACCTCCAGTGATTCTTTCTGAGCCTCTGTCAGCCTTATCAGAGTGGGGGCAGCCATAGTCCCACCAATGTTCTGGTGCAGGCTAGGTAGTACTTCCTTTGTATGTGTTCATTTGCTCCCTCCTTCAGGGATGACATGTACTCATGGCAGCAAGTCTTGCATTTGCTCTTTCTCTCAAGTACTTGATTTCTTCCTTGAAAGTTAGCTGCTGATCTATGACAACTCCTAGGTACATGTAGCTGGTCTACCCATTCTATGGGCTCAGCTCCTAGTGTTAGTGGTTGCAGCGGTCTGCGGGCTTTTATTGTCATGGCCTTTGTTTTATTTATGTTTATTTTTAGGCCTAGCTCATTTGATTTATTGTTGATGTCATTGATTGCCCTTTGCATTCTGGGTACTCTAACAGCTCCCCTTGCTACTACACACACATCATCGGCATAGATGAAGATTTCTACGCCTTCTGGAAGCTGCAGGGAGGCTATATTCTCCATTAGTATATTAAATAAAAATGGACTCAGAATTCCTCCCTGAGGGGTGCCATTTTCCAAGTCGTGGAATGTGACATCACTCCTTGGAATTTTACTCTGGCCTGCCTTCTCAGCACTAGTTTTTTTGTCCAGGCTAGTAAGTGTCCTTGGACTCCCTTCCTTACTACTGATTGTAGTATTGCTGCTGGACTGGCTAGTTCAAAAGCCTTTTCAAAATCTATGAAGACTACTGTGGCCTTCTTCTGATTTATATAGCTGAGAACATCTGTTATGCACTCTGTAGTTCCGACTCCTTCCTGATATGCATATAGCTGCTTGTGCAGTGGACCAATCTTGTACTTCATTCTATTAGTACCATTTTTTCTCCAGTTTTCTCAATGCATGACACCAATGCAATTGGTCTTGGGTTCTCTGGATCTTTAGGTTTGGGGATTGGCTGCGTGTCTTGCTGCCGCCAGGTTTGTGGTCTTGTGTGCCGATGTGTGTTTTTTTGTTCAGGATTCTCAGAAAGGCTGTTTCTCCTGCAGGACCCATTTTGCTGATCATGGTGTATGTTATCTGTCCTGCTCTGGTGCTGTGTCTCTGCCAACTTTAAAAACTGCTTTCAGTTCCTCTACTGTGTAAGGGATGTCAGTATCGTCTGGTCTGTGGCAGGCCGCATCGATCTCCTCCCATCGAATCGGTGCTAGTTGATCCTGAATTCTTCTTGTTTCAGGGGAGAGGTTACCTGAGCTAGTCCTATTGGCGAAGGATGTTGCCAGTCTTTCCGCTTCTTCTAGTGGGTGAGGGTGAGTTGCTACAGGTGTTCCTCTTCTTTCCGGCTACTCTGTTCAGCCACTTCCATAGCTCCGAGAGAGATGTGTACTGTGATAGTTTTGTACACCATTCCATCCACTTTTCAATTCTTATCTCTTGCAGCTGCTGTTGAACATCATTTTTGACTGCTTGTAGTAGTTCCCTGTTTTCTGTTGTCCTTCTTTTCCTATAAATTTTTGTTACCCTGTTCAGTAGGGTTTTCAGTCTTCTTACTTCTGGGCAGTAGTACCAGGAGTCTTTGTGAGGTGTGGTCTCTTCTTCCTACTCTCATGGGCATTGCCCTGTTTGCAGCATTGTGTATAGCCTCAACTAGATCTTTTTCTAGCTGATCTATGTCTTCTGGAGGTGTGTATTGTGCTGCCCACTCTTCGAGGGCTAGACGAAACACAACCCAATCTGCTAGGTCTTGGTTCCATGTCGAGGGGGTGGCGGTATTGGCGGTAGTTGCTGCATCTCCAGCTCTGTTACTGTGGCAAAGTGGTCGCTCACTAATGTCGTGTGTACTTGCCACCTTGTTAGGTGTCTGATTGTTGTTGTGGCAAATGTCAAATCTAATCTGCCTCCTCTTATGTGTGTAGGTTGCCCTGAGTTGAGTAGTGAGACTCCTTCAAACTCATCTAGAGAGAAGGCTATGTGCTCTCCAGGTTGGTTTGTGGCCGATGGGGATGATATCAGAGGGTGATGCGCGTTGAAAGTCCCCACATATAATTGTTGGTGATTCTGCTGCATGTGCGAAGAGCTGTGTGAGCTGCAGTTCTCCTGGTTCTTCTCTATGTATTTTTCTATATATGTTGTATATATCTATCCTCTGGTTTAGCAGTGTGATTCTCACGGCTAGGGTTTCCACATTGTTGCCACAGGGGATTGGGTTGTGTGTTCTTGCTGTTGGGATTGAATTCTTGACGAGAATTGCCAATCCTCTGTCTGTGCCTACGCATGGGGTTGTGTAGACATTATATCCAGTTATTCTGAATTTTGTCCCAGTTGTTAGCATGGTTGTTTCTTGCAGTAGAATGATGTCCACATTTTCTGTTTTGCAGACTGCAATTAGTGTAGCTGCCTTTGTCCTTATTCCACCAGCGTTCCAATTGATGATTTCAGCATGATTGGTACGTTGAGGAGAACTGTCTGGGGTCCCTTGGTGCGAATGTTATTCCAGTTTCCTCTGTCATGCCTTCAGTGGTTGATGGTGATGATGAGGGTGAGTTGGATGAGTTGAGGGGTGTTTGGTTTATTTGGTCAGAGGATGTGGAAGGTGAGGGGTTGAGGGCGGATGTGGAAGGTAGAGGGTGAGGGGGTTTGAGGAGTGGGTTTTGGTGCAGCTTGGGTCGCTGCCTCCTGCATAGTGGTAGAGGGGGAGGGGGACTTGGAAGCTCCTTTGATGAAGCTCTTAAGAAGTACATCTATGCACTCTTGGATAGTTTTCTGCATTGATGTCTCCCTTTATGATGCGTTTGGAGAAGTCTGTCAATCTGTCCCTGAGATCGACTGTTTTGATGTATATAGACCTTGGCAATGGCTTAGGTGCCTGTGGATTTGTTTGATGGGGGGAAGGGGGGAAGTCTTCTTGATGCAGACCTGGAGCTGTTCCGTTTCCTGCTGAATCCTGCTTCCCTCCTGGATTCCTCCATGCTCCTCCCTGGTTATAGAACCTTCTTCTGGGCTGAGGTTTTGGTGCTGCCCTTCCTCTTGACAAGCTCCTCTCTCTTCTGGTTTCTTTGGGCAGAGCGGCCTTTACTCTTGCCAGTCTCTCCGGGCATCCCCAGGCCATGGCGATGTGTGCCTTGCCCGCAGTTGGGGCACTCGGTGTTGTGGTCTCCCCTGCTTTCCTTTTGGCAATGCAGTCTTCAGTTGGATGTTTCCTGCTGCATATTGCACAGGTCTCTTGCTTTGCCTGACATTGGCTCTTATGGTGCCCAAATTTCTGGCACTTGAAGCACCTTAGGGGTTCCGGGTAGTAAGTTTTCACCCCATATCTCCCAGAACACTCCCAGATCAACTCTTTCTGGGATGGTCCCTACGAGGTGACTAGTACAGCCTTGGTAAGTATACCTTGTTTATTCTTCATTCTAATCGCAGCTGTCACATTGGCTGCGCTCGTTAGGTGGCTTTCAGGCATTTCAAGTGGGTAGCCAACCACTACTGCTTTCTTAATTCTCTCTTCTTCTTTCAGTTCCTTGATATTGATTGCTGTCGTGTTCCTCAGGGTGATGATCGTTTTCGTATCTCTATGGATGAGATGGTCCACTGACCCTGCTTATTGGGCTTGGCCTGAAATTGCAGGTTTTTGAACCTGGTCTGGAAGGCTGCTATGGCTCTGAATCCTTCAGCTGAATTGTTTGCAGTGACCCTGAAGTGGGTCATTTTTTCCCTGATTTGGTTTCCATTAGCGTTCTTTTCCGGAGCATTTTCCTTAAAGCTGGTTTTCTTCTCCTGCTTTCTTGTTCTTTTTGAGGTAACGGTGGTCCACTCCTGGTCGTCGTCGTCCTCCTTCGTCCTCTTTTTCCTTAGGTCTTCAGTCGCTTCCATCTTGGTGGTCACTTCTTGTTCTTGAATTCGTTGAGGTTCCATGTCCGTCATCGTTAGGGTGCTTCCAAGTCAAAAGAAAAGGGGGGTTGAAGGATAGGCAGTGTGCCTGGTTAGTTGTCCAACCCTTTAAGCCCTAGGGCACCAGACAAAGTGAAAGTTAGAGTGGAAAAATGAAATTAAAGAACCTGAAACTGTAACTGTAATCAATTATTGTTATTATTATTATTACTTTCTGACTCTTTTTACTTTATTGTTATTATTATTATTATTATTACTGTAACAATATATATATATATAGTATATATATATATAATATATTATAAAATTACTTGTGCTTTACTTTACTCTACTTGACTTTCTTTTACTTTACTCTACTTTACTTTACTTTATTATTACTATTTTATTCTTTCTAATGCTGTTTTAATATAGTTTAATTATTATTATTATTATTGTAATATTTCTTTTCTGCTTGAAGGGGGGCCCTATCTATCCTATTAGTAGCTGTTTACTGACTGCAGCAGTTGCAGCTGGGGAATCTCCTTACTGCTCTCCGAGCACTAAGACGACCCAGCAGTCAAGTCCTACAGTCAGGGAGGTCCTTAAGATGGGGAAGGAATAATAAAACACAAAACAGTTTACTGTTTTCAAGTACACACACTCACACTCACAACTTTTCTCTTGGCTTATAGTGCCAATCCTTTCAACCACCTATCTCCTATCCTAGGTTCTTGGCTTATAGGCGCCAAGCCTATCAGCCCTGTGCCACTTGCCACAGACGGCGAGAGTGGGAGATTTTGACTCTTGGGTCCTGCTTCAACTGGAGTTTTAAGACCACAACGGCTACCAGATTTTCCACAGGAGAGTCTGTTAGTAATGGAAGGTTAGAAGTAGAGACTTATTTTAAAGTCAGTCGTTATTTCCTTATAATATTGGCTGAATCTCAGCAATAATTACTAGGCAAAGCCTTCAAATTAGCAGCAGGCGACGCTGGGGGCGCCCTTCGGCAGTCTACTCTGCAGGAGAGGCAGCAGGGGCGGCCCCTACAGGAGAGCAGACAGCAGGCAGCAGCGGCGGCGGCGGCAGCAAGCAGCAGCGGCGGCGGCGGCGGCGGCGGCAGCAGCAGCAGCAGCAGTCGACAGGCCCTTGGGAAGCAGCAACGGCGGCAGAAGTCGTCGGCAGGCCCTCGGGAATCGGCAGCGGCAGCAGCAGCAGCAGCAGGCAGTATCCAGCAGCAGTCGGCAGGCAGGTCTCAGGGAGGAGAAGTTCTTCTCACTGTGGGATCAGTGAGAGAACTGTGTGTGATTGGAATGGGGTCGTTCGGCGGTATTTATTGTGTCCCAGGTGCTCTGTCTGATGGGCGCTGCGTTTTCATTGGCTGAACAGAGGATTAAGTCCCTGAGTCAAGCCGTCTTGCAGGGGTGGAAGCTCGCACTGCTCTTCGCGTGCGGGACGCTGGAGGCTGGTAGCATAGTATTGGGCAGGGGCACCTGATTGGTCCGTTCGATCGGCTCTATGGTGCCGGCGGGCAGCGCCCTACGTGCCACCGTCGGGAGGAGTGAAGTCTCTTGAGTGGTGTTAAGGCTGGGTCTCTCCTTCCCGATGTGTAGGGCCTCTAAGAGGCGGAGGCGACGGTGGTCTGCTGCCTTATCGATAATACCAATATTAGGAATAATGTCCTTCCGAGTTATCCTGGTATTGTGGATGTTTTTTGCATGATTATGGATGGCGCCTTCCTGAGCGTGGCAGGATATCCTCTTGGAAAATCGCATCGTTGTCATACCAATGTAGGCGCCGGGGCATTCCCGGACAGGGCATTTGTATTGGTAGACAACGTTAGTTTTCTTGAGAGGGTCTGCATCACAGGGGCTGGGTTGTTTTTCATAATCAGGCCACTGGTCTTCTTGCTTTTATAGTAAATGATCAATTTTACTTTTTTCGCAGGGTCCATGGGGGAGACATTCCTTTCGATGATGTTACGAAGGGCTCGTTCATCCTCTTTGTATTTCTTGTGAAATACTCCCTTGTAAAAGAGAGCGTCTCATGGGGGCGACGGGGGCGAGGCTCCTGCTGGTACCACTTATCGATGTTTCTGCGAATGCTTTTTCGATGTCCCGGTTGGAATACCCGTTGTTAATTAGAACTTGGGCAACACGTTCTAATTCAGTGTGCGTGTCCTTCCACGAAGAGCAGTGTGAGAGAGCTCTCTTGATGAAGGCGCTGATTGCAGTGCGTTTGTATCTCTCTGGACACTCGCTCTCGCCGTTCAGCGACATGCCCAGGTTCGTGGGTTTCGTATACACTTGTGTTACGAAGCGTTCTTCTTGTTGCCCGACGAGAACGTCAAGGAAGGGGAGGCGACGGTCACGGCAATGCTCGATGGTGAAGTTGAGTCTGCTGTGGTCGTGGAAGGCTTGTTGCAGGCGCTCTATTTCTTCCACCGTGTTGGCACTGATGAAGGTGTCGTCAATATATCGGACGTACATAGACGGTTTCTCGATGGTGGCGAATACCCGACGTTCCACAGTACCCATGTAGAAGTTCGCGAAAAGTACTCCGAGGGGAGAACCCATCGCTACGCCGTCTTTTTTGCGTGTACATATGGCCTCGTGGGGTGGAGAAAGGGGCCCTTTTCGTACGGGGGCGTGGAGTCGTCTCTGATACACGATCCAGAATTATCTGGATTGTTTTCATCCACGGGACGTTCGTGAACAGGGACTCCACGTCCATCGATGCAATAACTCCTCCGGATGGTGTCGTTTTCAGGGCTTCTATAAACTCGGCAGAGGACTTCAAACTGTGGTCATCTGGAACGTAAGGAGTCAAAATAGCATTCAATTTCTTCGCAAGCTGGTATGTAGGAGCGGGAATTTGGCTAATGATGGGGCGTAACGGGTTCCCTGGTTTATGGGTTTTAACATTCCGTATATATTAGCCAAGGCGGTAGTAGTCCCCTACGATCGGCAGCAAGTGAAGGGCATTGGAAGCTGCATTGACAGTCTCAATAATCCTATTGGCCTCACGTTTAATGTCATCTACCGGGTTTTCTTAGTAATTCTCTGGAATTTGCTGCTGTCTGACAGTATCTCATCCAACTTGTGGTGGTATTCCTCAGTGCGGATGAGTACAAATGCAGCGGTTTTATCGGCCCGACGGACAGTGACATCCTTCTTTCGCTCGGAGTTCTTTGGCTGCTTCCCTCAGGCGCCTGTCGATCACATCACTCTTGTATCACCGCGTTTCCGTGAGGGCCTCGGCCAAGAGGAGGGGCTGCAGGGCGTCCGTGGTTCGTATGGTGTCTTGATCTTCATGCTTGTGTATGGTGTCCAGCAGGTACTCGATCTCAGGCGTTCTCCATGGGCCTCGGTCGGGTAGAGAAATGGCAGTTGAGTCCCATACGCAGAATTCTGTCTTGTTCGGCGGTAGGTACATAGTCGGTCAAATTAATATATTCTTCTCTCTTCTGCGGGAGCCGTAGTTTTCCTCCGTTGAGGGCGACCAGCTTCTTCGTTATCGTCCTCATTCTCTTTTCGGCATCCTTCTCATCCAGGCGGTGCAGACATTCCATGATGGCGGTGGGGTGAGCCCGTTCCTGGGGGGATTCGTCGTCTCTGTTGGCCGTTCCATAATTAGCATCGCCTTCCCGGACACTCGGATGGGCTGCTACAGGGTTCCTGCTGTTACTGCGACGGAGGTTGTCCCACTCGGTGTGCAAGTTCTTCATCTCATCCTGGAGTGCGACTCTGTCTCGTTCCTTCGCCGAAAGTTGACGTTGAAGCAGGGTCCTCCTGAAGCTCCTAGTGCCCGGGTATTCCTGTGCAGATGGGTCATGTAGCCGTAGAGTAGTATATGAGGAATACCACCACAAGTTGGATGAGATACTGTCAGACAGCAGCAAATTCCAGAGAATTACTAAGAACCCGGTAGATGACATTAAACGTGAGGCCAATAGGATTATTGAGACTGTCAATGCAGCTTCCAATGCCCTTCACTTGCTGCCGATCGTAGGGGACTACGACCTTGGCTATATATACGGGAATGTTAAAACCCATAAACCAGGGAACCCGTTACGCCCCATCATTAGCCAAATTCCCGCTCCTACATACCAGCTTGCGAAGAAATTGAATGCTATTTTGACTCCTTACGTTCCAGATGACCACAGTTTGAAGTCCTCTGCCGAGTTTATAGAAGCCCTGGAAAACGACACCATCCGAGGAGTTATTGCATCGATGGACGTGGAGTCCCTGTTCACGAACGTCCCCCGTGGATGAAACAATCCAGATAATTCTGGATCGTGTATACAGAGACGACTCCACGCCCCCATTAAACATCCCTGAGCATGCCCTCCAAAAACTCCTTGAAATATGTACGAAAAGGGCCCCTTTCTCCACCCACAGAGGCCATATGTACACGCAAAAAGACGGCGTAGCGATGGGTTCTCCCCTCGGAGTACTTTTCGCGAACTTCTACATGGGTACTGTGGAACGTCGGGTATTCGCCGACCATCGAGAAACCGTCTATGTACGTCCGATATATTGACGACACCTTCATCAGTGCCAACACGGTGGAAGAAATAGAGCGCCTGCGACAAGCCTTCCACGACCACAGCAGACTCAACTTCACCATCGAGCATTGCCCGTGACCGTCGCCTCCCCTTCCTTGACGTTCTCGTCGGGCAACAAGAAGAACGCTTTCGTAACACAAGTGTATACGAAACCCACGAACCTGGGCATGTGCCTGAACGGCGAGAGGCGAGTGTCCGAGAGAGATACAAACGCACTGCAATCAGCGCCTTCATCAAGAGAGCTCTCTCACACTGCTCTTCGTGGAAGGACACGCACACTGAATTAGAACGTGTTGCCCAAGTTCTAATTAACAACGGGTATTCCAACCGGGACATCGGAAAAAGCCATTCGCAGAAACATCGATAAGTGGTACCAGCAGGAGCCTCGCCCCGTCGCCCTTGAAGACGTCATCTCTTTTACAAGGGAGTATTTCACAAGAAATACAAAGAGGATGAACGAGCCCTTCGTAACATCATCGAAAGGAATGTCTCCCCCACGGACCCTGCGAAAAAAGTAAAATTGATCAATTACTATAAAAGCAAGAAGACCAGTGGCCTGATTATGAAAAACAACCCAGCCCCTGTGATGCAGGACCTTTCTCAAGAAAACTAACGTTGTCTACCAATACAAATGCCCTGTCCGGGAATGCCCCACCGGCGCCTACATTGGTATGACAACGATGCGATTTGTTCCAAGAGGATATCCTGCCACGCTCAGGAAGGCGCCATCCATAATCATGCAAAAACGTCCACAATACCAGGATAACTCGGAAGGGACATTATTCCCTAATATTGGTATTATCGATAAGGCAGCAGACCACCGTCGCCTCCGCCTCTTAGAGGCCCTACACATCGGGAAGGGAAGAGACCCAGCCTTAACACCACTCAAGAGACTTCACTCCTCCCGACGGTGGCACGTAGGGCGCTGCCCGCCGGCACCATAGAGCCGATCGAACGGACCAATCAGGTGCCCCTGCCCAATACTATGCTCCCAGCCTCCAGCGTCCGCACGCGAAGAGCAGTGCGAGCTTCCACCTCTGCAAGACGGCTTGACTCAGGGACTTAATCCTCTGTTCGACAAAATAGAAGGCCGTGGGGAGGCCAATGAAAACGCAGCGCCCCATCAGACAGAGCACCTGGGACACAATAAACTACCGGCCGCGAAACGACCCCATTCCAATCAGTTCACGCTCACCTTTCCTTGAAAATGAACCGATGATACGGTTGGAAACGTCGGAATTCCATTACTAAGATTTGTTAATCACTTTTGTTATCATAACAATAAATTAGTATTTTTAGAAAACATTTCTTTAACCAAGATATGAACATCGGCCAGCTATTAGCAAATATCAGCCCTGATGAGAAGAGAATAATAAGAAGAATTGAAAAGACCATATATAAAATCAATTCCACTGATGCTGCCATCATCTTTAACAAAACATGTTTAAGAGAGGGTCTCCTGCCTTCAAATAATAATAATAATAATAATAATAATAGATTGATATTTCCCCAACCAAAATGTTAACAATTTCTATTTGATTAGACTGGAGTTTTAAAAGCATACCGAACTATTGATGAAAAATGAAGAAACATTGTATCTCTTCTTTAAATTCATGCATTAACTATAGAAAAAAAAGACTCCTACGAATATCACCCTTTTTCCTGTGACGCCAATCTACCTCTGGTGAGTTGGATAACTCTCCACTATTATTATGATTATTATTATTCAGAAGATGAACCCAATTCATAAGGATAAGGCCCACCGCATGGGCCATCGACTTGAAATTCAAGCTTCTAATGAATACGGTGTTCATTGGAAAGTTAATGGGAAATATGCAGAGATCACTTATTAAAAAAAAAATAAATTACAAATTTATGAAAGAAATGAAACTGATAGAAAACACTAAGAAACAGAAAAAAAAGGACACTAAATGCTAGGAAAGTTTTGGAACGGGCGAGAACACCAACATAAAACCCGGAATAAAGATCAACCATCTCTCCTGACTCGATGGGAGAGAAACTTAAGAGTTCCTCTTGATGGAGGCAACTTCATCTTGAGAATCTACTGCCATTATGAAAAGACATTTAAAGATCACGAACAACTCCCCCTGGCTGATCGCCGGATCTCTAAAAGGATTCCGATCTAATCCTCTAGGCCTGTTTCGCCAAATGTAATGGATCAGTTCCCTTCGTAGGCTCCTGGGAAAAAGGCCTATTTCACGCAAGGGAGGACCAGGTAACGTCCAAAGTCTCGATGGGATGTCCCAGGACTTAGTGAGTCCTAGGAAGCCCATAGGACTTTTAAGAAGTTCCGGAGGACAATCTTGACTCACTTTCTTTCTTGTGAATTGATGGGGCTTTTGCCATAGCCAGATGCGAACGAAATAAACTTAATTTGTCATGGATAGATTTTATGTTGGTTTCTGGCGCCAAAAGCTCAAGGAGCAATGAATGAAACACTAAGTAAATAAAGAGTGGAAACCAATAAACTATTAAACCAATACATAAATAAACAAATCTGTTAATTTCATACATGGCGAAAATCAGTATATATTTGGTATTTATTATTCATCAAATTGCAACTAGTCTCTCTCTCTCTCTCTCTCTCTCTCTCTTTCAGAAAAATCTACCGCATTAGGAAATCTAGACAATGAATGCCATTCTTTTCCTTTGCAATATGAACACCACCCAACCAGAGTGAAAGCTTTCTAAACAGACTACGTGAATCAGCTACCTCGTGAATAATGCCGCGCGGTGAAAATTTTCAATTAACATTCAAAATGAGCTTTTTTATAAGCAGCAGAGATACAATAGGCGCAATCATTTTAATCTAAATTAGATGTGAAAGGTGCTAATTAATACTCTTCATTCCCGTGATCGATTCCAGCCGACTTCATTAGTGCTTTTTTCTTTGTAGGAAAGAGGACGTTTCAATATTGTTGACGGTCAGATATTCATGTGCTTCGGAAAACAGGCGCCTATTACAGTGCTCCGGGATTGCTTGCGGTTCTTTTTCTTTGTATATCACCCTTTCAGGTTATTACAAATATTAGTTTTAAGGCCAAGCGCTGGGACCTCTTAAGAGGTCATTCAACGATGAAAGGAGAATTAAGAGTGAAAGGTTGCAAAGGTGTAACAAGAGGAAAACCTCCCAGTTCCACCATGGAAGAAGGTGGAAAGTAAGATCAAAGGAGGTACAGTAAAAGGAATGGAAGTGGTTGCAGGTAGGGGCTGAGCTAACACTACAAAGAACCCTAAGTAAACGTTAGGTAACACCTACAGTGAACGAGCGGGAGGTGTACTGACGGCATTAATCCGGAAAGTAAGATCGAAGAAAGAATATGAACGGAGGCACAGTAAAAGGAATGAAAGGGGTTGCAGGTAGGGGCCGAGCGGACACTACAAAGAATCTTAAAAGTGAACCTTAAGTAATACTACAGTGAGCCAAGAGTGAGGTGTACCTACTGATGGCACCCCTACGGGTAGGCCCATATCATGCCCACGGTGCCATCAAAGAGAGTAACACCAAGAATTCATTTTCGTGCCAAGATGCAAAACGCAGAGATTGGATTGAGAAAATTGCCATCCGTGAGACTTCGTCCGTAAGTCAATGACGTAGCTGCCCACTGATACTACGACCGCGGAAACGTAATTGAATAGTGAATTAGACGGATTCGTATGAGTGGAACGGAGTTTTTTTTCTTTTTCCTGATTAAAGGGTCATCCTTCCTATTGTAGGTCTGGGGGTGGGGGGTGGCGGTTGGGGGGGTTGGGTTGCAAAGGTATAGGGGATAGACGTTGGAACAGTTTCAACCAGCGACAGGTCTGTTATTGTGAGCTTGATTCTGAAATTTCATTTAATCTTACTTGTATTTTCTTGTAGGTAGAATATAATCCTACTTATGGGTAGTGTGTAATCGTTTGATTATTCTGAGTACATCTTTGTAAGAGTTCATTCATTTTAATTTATCTGTGCTTATCTATATTTTGCGCACGATTCACCTACACCCCGAGGTCATTCTACGCTTCGAATTGGTTTCATGGAATTTTGGCTATCCAGCCATGCACTAGAGCATTTATGTACATCTTGTAAGTGTTCATTTGTTTTATCTATATATTTTTATCTATATTCTTCGCCCACTGGACCTTTACCCTTACACTCATTCTGCACTTTGAATTGATTACATGAAGTTTAAGCTATTCAGCCAAGCATTGGGGCACTTACGGCCACTCAGCGCTTAAGACTGAAAAAGAGGGAGTTGGAGAGGTTGGACAGCAAGATAAAGATGTCCAGAAAATCAGGGAGATGAAGTATAAGGATCTGAAGTTGGAACTGGGAGAGAACTCCCACAGTTGCACTAAGAATGACACTTAATAAGGAATCTGAAGGGAACTGGGAGAGAACTCCCACAGTTGCACTAAGAATGACACTTAATAAGGTTGGACGGTACGATTAAAACAAGGAAGCGGGGATGGAGGTACAGCAATAGGCTAAAAAACAGGTTTTAAGAAATTTGTCAAAGCACTCAACCATAAAACTGAGAATGTAACTATAAGTATTTTCCTCGGCAAACCTCTCTCTGTTATTGATTTCTTTAACGTTTCAAGTTGGCGTCGCAAAAATCTTGGATCGGCATTCGGTTTTGGGTCCATCTACAGCGGGGGTAGCCAGAATTTTGGACTCCGAGATCTACTCTAAAAGAGACTGAAACTCTTTTACGATCTACCATACTACATAATCACATATATTATTGCGTGAGGAAAAAAAGATTCAAATAGCGCCATAGTACGATAAAACATGAGTACAATTGCCTTACTATATAATATACATATACATACACATACATATTTATATATATATATATATATATATATATATATATATATATATAATATATATATATATTATATATGATGTTGTGTGTTTGTTTATATAGGATTGTGGGGGAACGGCGATCGACAAAACAAATGGCCGCGGTGGACTGGTAGATCGCGATCGGCTATTTGGCTACCTCTGATCTACAGTTTAAGGTATGCCTTATATAATTTGTCCATTTGCACTTTTGAATGCGTGGGTAAATACTGAACAAAACAAACAAGTAATCCTCAGTCGTCTCATACAGATCATTCAATCTTTGATGCTCAGAAAATCCCTTATAAAGTACCATAAATCAGATGGAGAGTACGTATTTCACATACATGAAAGCCTTTATCATATTTCAATATAAATCACTTGACATCAAGCCGTATACAAGAGCGTTAGTTTGAAAGTCCAGATCTACAACGCAGATGCATCACTGGAGGCCACTAGACGCGATAGCTGGTGATAGATGATAGATACCACGTATACCCTAACTATTCCCCCAGGTTGGGCATTTGGAAATGATACCCACAGCTAGATCTTGGGGTTAAATCTAGCAGCCGTAACTTACTTGAGTAACCTATCTGATCAGGCCTGTATTATCAAGTAACATAAAACCTTTAGGTTTATATGACTTCATTCTTAGTTAAGTGAAGGTGGTGTGGTACACCAAGGGAAAAATCTACGAAATAAATACAGAATGGAGTGATAAAGAACAATCATTCTTTCGTGATTAAACTGTATAATTTTCTAACATAAAATGGCATTTTGAGATTAAATGATATTCTGTTTACTGATACATTGGGATACCTTGTCTACAGCAATTTGGTAACACACAGATACACACACACATATGTATAAATACATATTCATATATATATATAAATATGTATTATATATCTATATGTATATAAATACTATTTATATGTATACATATATATATATAAGTAGTTATATATATGTATATATACAGATACATATTCATATGCATATACATACTATATATAATCTTGAGACACATCTGTCAATATGACGGCGAAACAAAATACATAAGGTTTTCCAAAGCATTTTCTGCCAGCGAAAATTACACGAGCTTTTTTTTTCAAAACATAATATTACTTTCACGCTGATTCACATAAAAGATTTCTTCCAGTTTATTACAGACAAATATTGCAGCATAGCAAAAAAAATCTTATTCAAAATCAGTTGATGAAAAGCCACCCCCCCTCCAAAGCCGTAACATTTAAAATTAAAAAGTATAGTGTATCGAAGCCATGTTACATTCATTGTCGCATTTTCCCCATTTTTAAACAAAAAAAAACTTGGGTTTGACAACGGTATCACCCAGACGTGAGCTTAATTTTGAAGCAAAAGGAGAGAGGAAACTATCCAGCATTAACAATGAGTCCAGAGACTTTGTTAAGCAGACAAAGGGGGACTAATGCCAGCCTCTGTAATCTTTTCTTGGCTTCGTTACAAATAACACTGAGCAACTGGCAATATATACTGAGGAGGGCTTTTGATTTCAACGGAAGGGCCTTCCATTCTATGATTCATTAGGTTATCTATCTCTCAGTCTCTTCAAAAATACTATAGCTTGACCATGATGTTCCCAATAATAATAATAATGATATTTTTATTTCAGCTCAGGGCCACATATATAGATGCACAGGTAGATAATGAAATATACAATATTTAGAAACACGATATAAAAAGTTATAATAGTAATAGGTTACACCCAATCAATTCATAGTAATAATAATAATAATAATAATAATAATAATAATAATAATAATAATAATAATAATACAGTTATTATTATTATGATTGGGAACATCATCGTCAAGCTAATGTATTTTTGAAGAGACTGAAAAATAGATAACCTAATTAATTATAGAATGGAAGGACCTAAAGCTTCAAAGAATATGGTGTTACTTTGCACAATGCGAAATTCAGAATTCAAATGCCCAAAACTATGCCACGAAGAATATGGTGTTCACAGTACTACACAACTAATAATATAATAATAACAATATTGTCATTGCACATAGAGAAATTCAGGAGCAAATACCCAAAACTAATACACCCTTATGACAGGCTCCCATAGCAATTCCGACGAGCTATTACTAACGACAAACGAGGCCGTTAACTAATTATGCTATTTGCGCGCGTCATCAGACCGACATGCTGAAGCACTTAGGAGTAGTTAAGCGTCGTTAGGGTGCAACAGCTGTGCCTTCGAGGTGTCTAATGGGAGCAGTAAAGGCAATCACGATTCTCCTTTGCCCCGTGAGACCTTTCACCTCATGTCGGTCTAGTCTTCGGTGACTGCAGACAGGTCTGGCGGTACTGTAGGGTCTCAGGGAATTGGTTCTGAAGATTAGGATTTGTTCCAGTGGCTTTCAGACAGTTCCGGCGGTAGTGCAGAATCGTTCGAACTAAGGGAATTGGTTCTGAAGCTTAGAAATTGTTCCAGTGGCTTTTTAGACAGCTCCGGCGGTACTGCAGAATCGTTTTGTCTCAAGGAATTGGTCCTAAAGCTTGAGATTTCTTTCAGAGATCCGGAGTTACTGTATAGACTTGTTCTGTCTCAAGGAATTGATCCTGAAACCCAGGATTCAGTGGCTTTCAGACAGTTCCGGCGTTACTGCAGAATCGTTCGGTCTCAGGGAATTGCTCCTAAAGCTTGACACTTCCTTCAGAGATCCGGCGTTACTGTATAGACTTGTTCTGTCTCAGGGAATTGATCCTGAAACCCAGGATTCAGTGGTTTTCAGACAGTTCCGGCGTTACTGCAGAATCGTTCGGTCTCAGGGAATTGCTCCTTAAGCTTGACACTTCTTTCAGAGATCAGGCGTTACTGTATAGACTTGTTCTGTCTCAGGGAATTGATCCTGAAACCCAGGATTCAGTGGCTTTCAGACAAGGCCTGATGTACTGCAGAATCGTTCGGTCTCAGCGATTTGGTCCTGAAGCTTAGGATGTTTCAGTGCCTTGTAAGACAGGTCTGTCGGCACTCCAGATGCCCCATGGGTCCTAGGTCTCAGCAAATCGGTCTTAAAGCGTAGGATTCGTAGCTAAACGTCGCGAAGTTTCCCCGTAACCTTATCGAGAATGGCTAGACCTAACATGAATTGACGC
>NC_061109.1:56669497-56726997 GCF_015104395.2 Macrobrachium nipponense
TCTATTATAATTTTCGTTGGTGAAACAAGGTTCTATTTAACGGTAGATTTTAGCACGCGCTCGAGTAAGCTTGAGGTCGGATCATGCCTTGTTCATATGCTTTTCTCCTGAATATTGAAGATTTCCAAGATCCAGGATTTGACTCCTCTACCTCGTTACTTTCATCCAAAGCTTTTTTTTTTCTCACAAAAAAATAAATAAATATAAAAATTAAAAAAGCTTACACTCGTCTACGTACTTCCTGTCGTTACAAAGACTCGTATTACGAATCCACCAAATGGTGGATGTCATACAGACACAAAGGACACCCCCTCTCCCGCCCAAAGGGCCCCCACAACCGCCAACACCTGCCCACCGACCCTACCCCACCCTCAAAGTCTCGGCAATCATTCTCTGTAATTAGTTTCATTTTGTTAAGCAAAGGTGTCTTCTCTGGTTGGATTCTCTCTCTCTCTCTCTCTCTCTCTCTCTCTCTCTCTCTCTCTCTCTCTCTCTCACAGGCTGAGTAGCTCACTTTATTTCAATAGCTACAGCAAAATCTTAGATACTTCGATTTCCCTTAAAATGTTTGACAGAGGCAAAAGAAAAAAAAATAATAAAGTTTATGAACAAAAATGACCATAAATATCAACTTCGTTGAACAAAGATTGTAAATTTTCAGACAATTTTCAGTTTTAAATTGGTTCCTCTTTCAGTCACTCAGTACAAAATGTATTTTTAAATAAAGTCTACAGGTTTGTGTTTATTTATTTATTTATTTATTATTATTATTATTATTATTATTATTATTATTATTTATTATTATTATTATTATTATTATTATTATTACTCACTCATTGAACATTCCTGTACTTTTCAATGTCTGCCCTTTTGTACTACTATTATTATTATTATTATTATTACTCACTCATTGAACATTCCTTTTCGATGTCTGCCATTTTGTAATATTATTAATATTATTATTATTATTATTTTATTTTTTTTTTTTTGCTCTATCACAGTCCTCCAATTCGACTGGGTGGTATTTATAGTGTGGGGTTCCGGGTTGCATCCTGCCTCCTTAGGAGTCCATCACTTTTCTTACTATGTGCGCCGTTTCTAGGATCACACTCTTCTGCATGAGTCCTGGAGCTACTTCAGTCTCTAGTTTTTCTAGATTCCTTTTCAGGGATCTTGGGATCGTGCCTAGTGCTCCTATGATTATGGGTACAATTTCCACTGGCATATCCCATATCCTTCTTATTTCTATTTTCAGGTCTTGATACTTATCCATTTTTTCTCTCTATTTCTTTTCAACTCATGGTATTGCGACATCAATGAGTGACACTTTCTTCTTGCACGTATCACCCTATCTGTTCTGATACCATAGTCCTAGAGGATCTTTGCCTGATCGTTTCCTATCACTCCCTCAGGTTGGTGCTCGTACCACTTATTACTGCAAGGTAGCTGATGTTTCTTGCACAGGCTCCAGTGGAGGGCTTTTGCCACTGAATCATGCCTCTTTTTGTACTGGTTCTGTGCAAGTGCCGGACATTCGCTTGCTATGTGGTTTATGGTTTCATTTTTCGTATTGCACTTCCTACATATGGGAGAGATATTATTTCCGTCTATCGTTCTTTGAACATATCTGGTGCTTAGGGCCTGATCTTGTGCCGCTGTTATCATTCCTTCAGTTTCCTTCTTTAGCTCTCCCCTTTGTAGCCATTGCCTTGAGTCATCGCTGGCTAGTTCTTTAGTCTGTCTCATGTATTGTCCGTGCATTGGTTTGTTGGGCCATTCCTCTGTTCTGTTTGTCATTCTCATGTCTTTGTATATTTCTACTTTTATTAGTCCTTCTTCCCATGCACTCTTTAGCCACTCGTCTTCACTGGTTGTCAGATATTGCCCCAGTGCTCTGTTCTCGATGTTGACACAGTCCTCTATACTTAGTAGTCCTCTCCCTCCTTCCTTTCGTGTTATGTATAGTCTGTCCGTATTTGCTCTTGGGTGTAGTGCTTTGTGTGTTGTCATATGTTTCCTGGTTTTCTGATCTATGCTGCGGAGTTCTGCCTTCGTCCATTCCACTATTCCTGCGCTGTATCTGATTACTGGCACTGCCCATGTGTTTATGGCTTTTATCATATTTCCGGCGTTGAGCTTTGACTTGAGTATCGCCTTGAGTCTCAGCATATATTCTACCCTGATCGTGTCCTTCATCTCTTGGTGTTTTATATCCCCTCCTTCCATTATTCCCAGGTATTTGTATCCAGTCTCATCTATGTGTTTGATGTTGCTCCCATCTGGTAGCTTTATCCCTTCAGTTCTCGTTACTTTGCCTTTTTGTATGTTGACTAAGGCGCATTTTTCTATTCCAAACTCCATCCTGATGTCCCCAGATACAATCCTTACAGTCTGGATTAGGGTATCTATTTTCTTGATGCTCTTACCATACAGCTTGATGTCGTCCATGAACATCAGATGGTTGTTTCTGTTGCCTCTTTTCTTGAGTTGGTACCCAGCATCCATCTTCTTGCAGTACTTTTGTCATGGGAATCATGGCTACTACGAAGAGTAGTGGGGACAGTGAATCGTCCTGGAAGATCCCTCTCCTGATATTAACCTCTGCTAGACTTTTTCCAGAGCTTGTAAGTATTGTATTCCAGTTGCAGATTGTATTTTTGAGGAAGCTGATGGTGTTTTCCTCTGCCCCATATATTTTCGGGCATTCTATTAGCCATGTGTGTGGTATCATGTCGAAGGCTTTCTTATAGCCATGTGTGTGGTATCATGTCGAAGGCTTTCTTATAGTCTATCCATCCCATGCTTAGGTTGGTTTTCCTTCTCCTACTGTTCTTCATTACCACATTGTCTATCAGGAGCTGGTCTTTTGTGCCCCTACACTTCCTTCTGCAGCCTTTCTGTTGGTGGGGGATGGTGTTTGTATCCTCTAGGTAGTTGTATAGCCTTTCACTGATGATACCTGTTAGTAACTTCCACATTATTGGTAGGCAGGTGATAGGCCTGTAGTTACTGGCTATATTTCCCTTACTCTTGTCTTTTTGTACTAAGGATGTTCTTCTTGTGGTCATCCATTTTGGTGCATGGTGATTTGAGATACAATGCTGGAGTTGTTCTGCTATTCGTGGGTGTAGGGCCTTGAAGTTTTATTATTATCATTATTACAATGAAAACATTTTCTACTTTCGTGACATATTTCCCTGACCATCCCTCGATCAAAAACATTATCTGTCTCACGTGTCCATTGCCTATTTACTTGTTATCCTCACCATCTTCAGTTTAAAATAAACCTCACAAATATCTAAGGGGAAAAAGTATCACCACTGATAGATAGCCTGATAGGAAACTAGTATAGTGCAGAATGCACTTGTGCAATATTTTAAACGAAACGGAACCTACAGATTCCTGAAAATCTCATGCGTGAAAGACCATGAACCCAAAAGGCTCCGAGGCACCTCATTCATCATTTGCACATCCAGGAGGGAGCTGTGTATCTCCTGCAATCTTGACCAAGTTCAGAGAATCTTGGAGAAGCTTTGAGAACCCTTTAAATCAGCCAGATACTCGTCTTAGGGACATTTTTGATGCGTATTTTATGAGGTAAAGATTGTTCCCATAATCCTGTTCATTTTCTCATTATGAAAGGTCCTGTTTTTTTATGGTAAAACACGAATGAGTGAGTACCTTTGAGAACCTTTGAGAGCCCTTTATTTCAGCCAGATATTCGTCATAAGGAAAGTCCTTATGCGTATTTTGTGAGGCAAAGATTGTTCACATATCTCTGTTTATTTTCTCATTATGGAAGTTCCTGTTTTTTATGGTAAAACGAGTGAGTGGCCAATGGCTCGCAAATAGATAGGTCAATGTAACACGATTGGGTTTTAATGGATTACTTAACGTCGTTTTCAATGACCATTTATTTTCATAATAATAATAATAATAATAATAATAATAATAATAATAATAATAATAATAATAATAATAATAATAATAATAATAATAATAATAATATAATAATAATAATTACAGAAAAAGGAATTGGTAGAAGAATAAACAGACTTTAGTTTAGAATAAACTCCTCTGATTCAGCGGTAATTGTCTTTGAAATAATAATAATAATAATGATAATAATAATAATAATAATAATAATAATAATAATAATAATAATAATAATAATAATAATAATAATAATAATAATCACGGATCTTTTCTCTTGCAGAAAAAATAATTAGTAGAAGAATAAACACACTTTATTTTAGTTTAAACTCCTCTGATTCAGCTGTAATTGTTTTTGAAATAATAACAAATAATAATAATAATCAATAAAATAATAATTAAAACTAATAACAATAAGAATAATAAATAAATAATAATAACAATAAATAAATAATAATTAATTAATTAATAAGTAATAAATTACATTATTATTATTATTATTATTAATCTTTATGAGAGGAACACCAGCTTATTCACTTATTTAATCATCTAGAAAACTAGTGATATACAAACGAACACAACCCGTGAGACAAAGCCAGTTATAGATTATGGATGAAGGGAAAAACGAGACTTAGTAATTGTTTTCATAATAATTTATGCCCTGCTGTATTAGCTACTGAATGAACAGATGACTCTGCGTTGAGTAAAAGGAGCCTGACGTAATGATATGAAGAAGGAAGAAAATGGCACCATTTCAACTACTTTAGAGAAATTTCTAGTCTGTCTGTCTGTCTGTCTGTCTGTATAAATGAAAGAAAAAATTTTAGTCCTAAACGGTTTTGCAAGGTAAATGCAAACCCGCCCCCCCACCCACAAAAGACTACTTTTTAATATTAACATATTTTGAATTACATTTATTGTATATATTATACTTGAACACAAAATAAGAGATATTAATCATTAAAACTGAAACAGTTACTTACGATGAAGGTAGAAAGTGTTAAAAACTTCCTCATTTACCAAATAGAAAAAAATTAGATAGGTCTAGATCAAGCAAATATGTGCAGAGTAAGAGAGAGAGAAGAGAGAGAGAGAGAGAGAGAGAGAGAGAGAGAGAGAGAGAGAGAGAGAGCAGATTAGCATTACTTATCAGGTTAAGTAAAGTCACATATCTTTCGAAAATATCCTGGAAATATCTACGAAATTCAAATTTGGTTCCCTGATCCTCTTAAAAGTTTTTTCCATTTTAGAGGCTCACTTTCTTTCAAATGAACCTGACATCTACATCCATAATAATCAAACTTGGATCATGGGGATCTAAAGTAACACTCCTCCTTCACCCCACTGAAAAAATACTATGAGTGGTAAACGACACCCCACACCAAAAATGAAATATATATATATATATATATATATATATATATATATATATATATATATATATATATATATATATATATATATATATATATATACATTATATATATACATCTGATAAAATATAATATCTATTAGGGATAGTCATAAAGCCTAGCCCTCCACGAGAGACAAACCCCATTCCCAGAGATCTCAAATGGTACAGGGCCATTCTCGTACGGAAATTCGAGTCTTAATGGCTATAATGCCTTTGTGGAAGACTGCTTCGAAGTCCTGCTGTAAGTGAAAAAACTCATCTTTGCTCGATGGGAGTTTTTCCAGCAGAGAGAGAGAGAGAGAGAGAGAGAGAGAGAGAGAGAGAGAGTTGTTTAGAACTTCAAAATACCTAGGTTTTACAAGTTCAAAGTCCCAAGGTGACAAAAAATTAAGAAACATACGAACATTATTACCGTACAAAATATAGAGGTATAAATACGGTTGGAAAAAATGCGTTAGAAAAATATTGTGGCATACGGAAAGGCAATTTCATTAAGCGAACTTCTCATATTGCATTACATACTTAGTTCAATTGTAGCTTTAATTTTTTCAGCATTTATAACTGTCCCGTTTGCTTTCTCATAAAGACGGGCAGAAAGAGACTCAAGTATTTTGGTATAATAGTTGGTATGTTTATGATTATGAACCCGCAAATAGTATCTCTCTCTCTTTCTTCTCCATCATATCCCATTTCTCTGGTGGCTTAACAAATCTTTCTAGTATGGGGGTAGAACCATTAAACTTTTTTTTGACCAGTGTCTTGTAAGCATAAATAGTATCCCAGGTATTTTTTTTCTATAATTTTTAGTTTTCTATTCCGGCTTGGTCTATACGTCCGTCCGCCCTCAGATCTAAAGAACAACTGGGGCTAGAAGGCTGCAAATTGGTATCTTTATCATCGACCCTCCAGTAATCAAACATACAAAATTGCAGTCCTCTATCCTAAGACGTTCCTATTTTATTCAAGGTTAAAGTTAGCCGTGGATCGTGCATCGCAGCGCTTCCTGGAGCCATGGGACGCACCTTCACTCTACTGCATCTTGTGAGCAACTCGAAAGCTACCGATCAGAAAACTGGATTGCGCCGAAGAAACTACGGCGCATTTTTTACTTGTTTATTTGTGGCGTCACTATTTGTAACTTCTGCATTGTAAATTTTCACTTCCTCTCTACTTTTCTACTCTATTGCCTAGACAGATAAATTTCAGAAATGTAAAGAGAGAGAGAGAGAGAGAGTGAGAGAGAGAGAGTGAGAGATGTGGCTGGATGTCAATGAAATTCACGAAACCAACAATTATGTATATAAGTCTAAATGATACATTTCACAAATAATTCAGTACCTTTATCAACATTTTTGATAATACATAATTAAAGCCGTACGAGTTATCAGACACCAGTTGTGCATGAACAAAGCTATTTCAGAGTAGATAATATAATGCAAACGCGAGATTCCTCTCTCTCTCTCTCTCATATAAAGTCGGATAAAGGAAGGCTTTTAGTTAAAGAAGATGAAGGTTCTGAGATAAGGGATATTTCAATTAATGCTGTGACAGGTAATGTGTTGCTCACGATGGACAAGATAAAATACTGAGAAAAAATACAGATTTCTGCTGGCTTCATTCCAGAATGGGGTTTGATAGTTTTGATCTGACTGCAAAACGGTAATTGCACAATAATATAGCAGTTGATGATCTGATACTTACGGTACATTTATAACGTTTTGAAAAATGAATTTTATAAACGAACAAACACACATATGTGTATATATATATATATATATATATATATATATATATATATATATATATATATATATATATACACACACACATATATATATATATATATATATATATATATATATATACATACATATATATATATGTATGATATATATATATATATATATATATATATATATATATATATATATATAAATATCTCTTCTCTCTCTCTCTCTCTCTCTCTCTCTCTCTCTCTCTCTCTCTCTCTCTCATCCTTACGCACAGTGAAATAAACAGTTTGTCTTCCATCTATATCACGACAATCTCCCCGGCAAAAAGAGTGAAAATACGAGAACCTCTAAAGATTTGGACGATTAGAGTGATGGAGTACTGTCAGCAATGGTGCTCAGGTTGAGGAGAAAAGAGAAACAAAAAAATATCTAGGCGGAGGAGCAGTTCAGTGAGAGAGAGAGAGAGAGAGAGAGAGAGAGAGAGAGAGAGATTTGTAACCCTTAGAGAGACTTTTCAAACACGTCTTTGCCCTCAATGATTCATGAAAATGAGAAGAGAGAGAGAGAGAGAGAGAGAGAGAGAGAGAGAGAGAGAGAGAGAGAGCAAACTTTATCGGAGAAGAGAGAGGACAAAAGAAAGAAAGAACGAAAGAAAGAAAAAAGTAAAACAACCTTAAGAGATAAACAGGTTATTGAAGCTAAATAACGATTTACATCAACATTACTCCTCAAATCTCTCACAACGATGTTTCGAGTAACCAAGATTCATGACCAACCTCACTTAATAACAATTATGTCTCAGGCAGAAAACAAGTAGGACCTTGATTTAACAAAAGGTTGAACTGGACGTGGAATACAGAAATTATTGAATGTTGAGTGTTTCCTAAAGGTCTGAATTCTGTGGTAAAAGAAACATCTGTTTATGTTGATTACCAGTACGAGTATTGTTGTCTTCAAAAATAAAAATGGAATATCTCGAGTACTGTAATTGATTAGTCGGACACATCAAACAATAATTTTTTTTCTCTCTCTCTCTCTCTCTCTCTCTCTCTCTCTCTCTCACACACACATACACACACACAGTAGTACTGTACTGACTTCCAGCTCAAGTTGAGCAAACCCAGAAGCGAAACAAAATTTCCCTAGAAATCTGGAAATTTAATGCACGGTGGATAAATGAGAGACAGACAGACAGACATATAGAAAGACAGATAGATTGAGGCGGCATAATTATGGGCATGGTAGTTCCACTTACATAACCCATGTTAATAGCCTCCCTAAAGTGATAATTATCAGAGCGTTCTAAGACATTATATAATGGACGTACAACTCGTAATTAATTAGTAACCCGTTGATATTCCACTTCATTTGCAAGAGGTTGTAGAGGTTTGTATTTGCAGTGGCGTTAACGTATGGAGTGCCTACATTTGAGTACTTTCAAGTATGTTACGTAACTCATTAACTCAATTTCGCTTTGGTGATTCGATGCAATGAAATGGAACTTCTTTACTTAATAATACTAGTACTAATAACAATAATATTAATAATAATAATAATAATAATAATAATAATAATCGATAGACAAAATCAAGAAGAAAGTATCACTTATTGGTGTTGCAATACCATGGGACACCAGAGTAGATGAGAAAGAAATAATAATAATAATAATAATAATAATAATAATAATAATAATAATAATAATAATAATAATAATAATAATAATAATAATAGTGATAGACTCCTAAGGAGGCAGGATGCAACCCGGAAGCCCACACTATAAATACCACCAGTCGAATTGGAGGACTGTGATAGACAATAATAATAATAATAATAATAACTTCAATGGAACCTGTGCAAGAAACACCAGCTGCCTTGCAGATATAAGTGGTACGAGCAGCAACCTGATGGAGTGATAAGGAAATGAGCAGGAAAAGATCCTCTGAAAGTATGGTATCAGAACAGGTAGGGTGATACGTGCAAATAGACCAGACGTAACGTTGGTTGACAAAATCAAGAAGAAAATAATCAAGAAAAAATGGGTAAGTATCAAGACCTGAAAACAAAAATAAGAAGGATAGGGGATATGCTAGACTAGAGGAAATTGTATCCATAATCATGAGAACACTAAGCACGATCCCAAGATCCCTGAAAAGGAACCTGGAATAACTAGATGTCGAATTAGCTCCAGGACTCATGCACAAGAATGTTCTCCCAGAAACAGCGCACATAGTAAAAAAAAAAAAAAAAAGTGATCGACTCCTAAGGAGGCAGGACGCAACCCGGAACCTCACATATAAAAACCACACAGTCGAATAGGATGACTGTGATAGACCAAAAAGAAAGAAAAAAAAGAAATAATAATAATAATAATAATAATAATAATAATAATAATAATAATTATTATTATTATTATTATTTGATATCACTTTCTCGCGATATTAAATGGAAAAATAAAGTCTACAGTCATCATCATCATTATCAGCATCAGCCGTTGCTACTCCACTGCAGACAGGTCCTCCCATTCCCGTCTGTTTATGGTCTTTCTATGCGTCTTCTCTTCTCCTGCTTCGTTTGCAATCTCTAGGGACCTATTCTGTCACTCATTTCGTCCATCTACTTTCTGACATCCTCACTATATGCCTCCTCAGCCAAACTTCTGGCTGAAGAAGCCAATTGATCAAGTTGGCGAAAGCTTCCTGTGTATAGTATAATACATACTGCTACGGAATTTTTTCAAATAACAATAATAATAATAATGTTTAAGGAAAGATATTGCTAAAGAATCAAATGTACAACATTCTATATTTCTCCTCATAACATGTCCAAACCAAACCACTTAAAAAAAGTTAAATAAGCAATACATAAAACGTAATTGGGTGAGATAAGTTCAGGTTGAACTTTTACTCAGACGAGCTACTCTCTCTCTCTCTCTCTCTCTCTCTCTCTCTCTCTCTCTCTCTCCCAGAGTCCTGGAGGGCTTGGAGGATTGGGGGGTGTGGTTTTAGAAGACTATAAAGTAGTTTGGTTGCCTACCCATCAGATAGCGTTAGGCCTAGGTGTGGGAGTGATAAGCAAAATGTGTAAAAAGGCTTACACGATTCAGTGACAAGTGAGGGGAGTTGATGGCAGTCAATTTGGGGAGAAAACGACCCAGAATCTATGTTCAACGGCGGTAGACATAATAGAATATCAATAACTCGAAGAAAACCACTTTTCATGTTACTGCGAATAAATAAACACACTTTTTCCGCTTTCGTTCTCTTTGTCTTCCGTTTTCGTTCAGTTATTTTTTTTTCGAAAGTCTTTGATCCCAGGTAGACTATGACAATGTTGGAATATTTATCGATTGTCAAGTAACAAGCCTAAGTTCCTGAGACTATAGTATATTACAAAGTGTACGCGTTTGTATGAACGTAATACAAAGTACGCATATATATACAGTATGTAGGTGTACTACACTTTAAACGTACTCTCACGTAGAGATTCATTACCAGAAAAGATTTATGAGTCAATTTAGAATAACGTTCCACTACCTACCAATGAACAAAGATATGTTCCAAATCCTTCAATATATGACTATGACTTCATCGTAGATTTGTAAGGAGGTAAACTAACTGAAAATTATTCCCGGAAGATATGAGAACGTTCGTCAACATTTCAATGCAATGCTCGAGTCCAAATAATCACTCTATCTAGAAATATATATTCGTAATTATAGTCAATTTGTGTACTTTTATTTGTTCACGAATTCTCGGAACTGTGATTATAGACGGTCCCTCCGTGACATATAATTCCAGTTGCATATGTAAAAATCTCCTTAAGCATTTAGGGAGCATCATTTATAGCCAACTCCGAGACAGCAAATCTTTCCTTAAATGATCAAGGGGAGGTAGGTTTGATGTGTGTCTTTGGATGCATACACATCCCGTTTTGTTACAAATTGTCATTTTACTCCTAGTTTCTCTCTCTCTCTCTCTCTCTCTCTCTCTCTCTCTCTCTCTCTCTCTCTCATACCAAACACACTTGAGGTTGACAATACTCTAAATTTCTTGAGTTTTCTTTTTACTTTTGCTATTTCTCTCTCTCTCTCTCTCTCTCTCTCTCTCTCTCTCTCTCAAGTATTTTCAATTTTTTTTTCTCGTGAAACAGCTCTCAAAAAGGAACATTTCAAATTTCGTAAAAATAAAAGATATGTAACACACTGCTACCACGAAATAAATTATACGTTGCCCTTTCAAACTTAATGATAATTCAATACGCCTTTTTTTTATAGAAATAACTACGAAAGGAAAGTAAAGAGAAATCCTAACTTTGATATGTCTTAAAACTCTCTTAGCGTTGAATCTGTAACCGAACATTTGACATTTATAAATCACGGAAAATAAAATAACCGCAACGTATTTTTTTGTTTGGCAAAGGTGACAAATCGGAATAATTTTGACTTTGCAACCTATCTCAGATGTATGTCTGTATAAATTTCTGACTCACATCGGGACCGATCCCCAGTCTTTAAATTGGAAGGCAAGGCCGCATCCAATTGGGAAACAGACGTCATGAAAAAGGTAGGAACTTAAATAGTACCATTGTTCCCTAGGCTTTTACCTGGGCAGGCCACAGTCAGACATTTATTTATGTATTTATGTATGTATGTATGTATGTAGTATGTATGTATGTATGTATGTATGTATGTATGTATGTATGTGTTCAACTTTCCTTGATTATAGCTTACTGAAAAATAAACCAAGAACTGACTTTCTCCCTGGATGGGTTTCTGGTTGAGACATAGAATTCCCGAATAATTCCCACACATTTTAACAAGGCAAATGGCCTTCGCATTCTAATTTCTCCTCGTGTAAATATATTCTGGAGGAACAAATACATTCTGGAGGAATATATTTGCGCCATGTGTATTTCATTGCCCTCATTGCCGACTTTCATCACCTTCTTTATTCCGGACATGACGCCACGTCGTGAAATAAGAAAAAAAAAAAAAAAAAAAAAAAACCGCCGCTTTGATGTGAGATTCATCTGCGACCTTCTTCATTGTCGCCGGCGCCTCTTACGGGATTCTGAATGACTCCATCGTGACCTGAATTGCCAGTAAACGGCTCAGATATTCGTATCTAATTACCAGGGGTATTTGCAAAGTACCCAATTAACCCGGGGGTCCCATTAATGCCAGCGGTTCTAATGTGCTCTGATTTCGCATCGGTAAAAAGAAGAAGAAGAAGAAGAAGAAGAAGAAGAAGAAGAAGAAGAAGAAGAAGAAGAAGAAGAGGAAGAAGAAGAAGAAATTCTGTTTGTATTTTCTTGAATTCTTAAATTCTTGTAGAGGGTTTTGGGTCTTCATTTTTTGGGAAAAATAGTAATATTTCCTAGCCCTCAATTAAGGTATCAAGGGTCATAGTTACCGTGACGCCAGTGTAGTAATTATATAAAAGAAATGATCCTCTTTTGTTTGTTTTAACGCATTGTTACACTGCGTCACAGCTTCGGGAGAGATGTTCTCTTCCTTGTTAAAATATTTGTATTCATAAGATAAGACTTAATTAGAATTAATCCGTCAAAGGAGAGACTGTATGTGTATATATATATATACATATATATATATATATATATATATATATATATATATATATATATATATATATATATATATATACATATATATATATAATATATAATATATATATATATATATATATATATATATATATATATATATATATATATATATATAGACACACACACACACACACATATATATATATATATATATATATATATATATATATATATATATCTATATATATATATAATATAATATATATATGATATATATATATATATATATATATATATATATATATATATATATATATAATAAAAAGAGTATGACCAGCAGAAACTTCAGCATTTTTCGTCAAAACTTTATTTTTCATCCAACGCCTACGTTTCGGGATACAAATCCCATCTTCAGGGCTAAAAACAGGGAAAAAATTAAAATTCTATACATTAAATCAGACAAAAATGGGGCACAGTAATAAATTATGCTTTTTTTAAAACAAATTATATAGATTAATTAACAATATATCAGTAAAATTCGAATTTTATATAAAAGTAAGACGGTAACTAATTGAATAAGAGATCAACAGTAAAATGCAAAGCTACTAAGTACAATGACACTTCAAAATAAATAAACAAACTATACACTTAAAAACACAAACCACACGTGAACAACTAAGAAAATTACGTTATTACTAAAAACAGGAGAAAAATATTGAATGCTAAAAGGCAAAAAATTTCTGTATATGATTAAAAAAAGATAAAAATTAAAAAATATATATATGTATATATAAAGGCGGACACATAGCAAAAAATAGCGAAACGAGAACTCACCGGTACAGAATTATAGATAAGACTGAATAAGTATTATTTATTTTTGACCAAAGGGGAGAGGCAAATACAAAGGCGAGAAGGTAGAAATGGCGAATGGTCTATTAAGTAATGTTCAGTTGTACAGCAGTTGAATGGTTGTTGAGGGTTGGTGACAATTGTTTAATGAAGAGGGACTCGAGAATGGGTAATGACCGGTTATCTATTGCTTGGGATAAGATTTTAAAATCATTGTACTGAATGCTATATTTACATTTTATTGCATGGCTGCGTATTGCAGAAAATTCTTTCTTAGATAAAGTTACTCCTGTTCGGTGACTGACATCCCGATGGCAATCGATGCGAACCTTCAACAGCAGACTCGAATTACCGACATAGGTTCCCAAATTACATTTGGGACAAGTAAACAATTATACCGTTGAAGATCGCATCAACTGCGGTAGGGTGTCCTTGAACTTGAAAAGACTTCTCATTTTTAAGGGGTTCTTGAAGATAAAATTAAATTTAACGTATGGGTACATATTGCTGAGTACGACGGTGAGCTCTCGTTTTACAAGTTTCTATGTTGGACAAAAAGTCAAGGATATATACAGTTCTTTTTTAGGTACATTAAAAGTGGGTGTTTTCGGTTTAACAGTGTCATTTAAAAACTCTCTCAAGATTTTCTCAAATAGGTGGGATGGATAGAAATTTCTGCTAAAATAGTTTTGTAAGAAAAATACTTCCTCATGGAATTTGACCCAGTTGCATGACAAATTATAAGCTCTACACAATAATGTCTTGCATGCATTAAGTTTAAAAACTAACGGACAAAAGCTAAAGAAATTTGTTCCCAAACCAGCAAAAGTCTTCTTTTTAAAAACACCTGTTAAAATTTTATCATTACATCTCGAAATTGTTATATCTAAAAATGGCAGTTCGTTATTCGATTCTATGTCCATAGTAAAATTAATGTTCGGATGAAATGAGTTAATGAAATTAAAACAAATGCGCATGATCCTTATCTTTAAAAAGTACAAATGTATCGTCTACGTATCTTTTATAAAAAATGGGTTTAAAAGATGAAGGACATTGGTCAAGAAATAGTTTTTCCAAATGACACATAAAAATATTGGCAAATGTGGGACCTAAAGGAGAGCCCATAGCCATGCCATTAGTTTGTTTGTAAATTTTCCCGTTAAAAATGAAATAGTTATCCATCATTTTATGGTTAGATACGATGTATCCTCACTGCTTCACCAATGTACCTCTCACCGAAACCATAGATATGATAATTAGTGCTTTATTCCCTACTAAAGATAGTGTTTTTGAAGGTTTTGATATTGACTCTTTTAGGAAACTTTTGAAACTGACTGTGATGGATAACTATTTCATTTTTAACGGGAAAATTTACAAACAAACTAATGGCATGGCAATGGGCTCTCCTTTAGGTCCCACATTTGCCAATATTTTTATGTGTCATTTGGAAAAAGTATTTCTTGACCAGTGTCCTTCATCTTTTAAATCCATTTTTTATAAAAGATACGTAGACGATACATTTGTACTTTTTAAAGATAAAGATCATGCACATTTGTTCCTTAATTTCATTAACCCATTTCATCCGAACATTAATTTTACTATGGACATAGAATCGAATAACGAACTGCCATTTTTAGATATAACAATTTCACGATGTGATGATAAATTTTTAACAGGTGTTTTTAGAAAGAAGACTTTTACTGGTTTGGGAACAAATTTCTTTAGCTTTTGTCCGTTAGTTTTTAAACTTAATGCATGCAAGACATTATTGTGTAGAGCTTATAATTTGTCATGCAACTAGGTCAAATTCCAAGAGGAAGTATTTTTCTTATAAAACTATTTTAGCAGAAATTGCTATCCATCCCACCTATTTGAGAAAATCTTGAGAGAGTTTTTAAATGACACTGTTAAACCGAAAACACCCACTTTTAATGTACCTAAAAAAGAACTGTATATATCCTTGACTTTTTGTTCAACATAGAAACTTGTAAAACGAGAGCTCATTGTCGTACTCAGCAATATGTACCCATACGTTAAATTTAATTATATCTTCAAGAATCCCTTAAAAATGAGAAGTCTTTTCAAGTTCAAGGACACCCTACCGCAGTTGATGCGATCTTCAACGGTATATTTGTTTACTTGTCTCAAATGTAATTTGGGAAGCTATGTCGGTAATTCGAGTCGGCTGTTGAAGGTTCGCATCGATTGCCATCGGGATGTCAGTCACCGAACAGGAGTAACTTTATCTAAGAAAGAATTTTCTGCAATACGCAGCCATGCAATAAAATGTAAATATAGCATTCAGTACAATGATTTTAAAATCTTATCCCAAGCAATAGATAACCGGTCATTACCCATTCTCGAGTCCCTCTTCATTAAATAATTGTCACCAACCCTCAACAACCATTCAACTGCTGTACAACTGAACATTACTTAATAGACCATTCGCCCTTTCTACCTTCTCGCCTTTGTATTTGCCTCTCCCCTTTGGTCAAAAATAAATAATACTTATTCAGTCTTATCTATACTTCTGTACCGGTGAGTTCTCGTTTCGCTATTTTTTGCTATGTGTCCGCCTTTATATATAAATATATATATATTTTAATTTTTCTCCTTTTGTAATCATATACAGAAATTTTTTGCCTTTTAGCACTCAATATTTTTCTCCTGTTTTTAGTAATAACGTAATTTTCTTAGTTGTTCACGTGTGGTTTGTGTTTTTAAGTGTATTGTTTTATTTATTTTGAAGTGTCATTGTACTTAGTAGCTTTGCTTTTTACTGTTGATCTCTTATTCAATTAGTTACCGTCTTACTTTTATATAAAATTCTAATTTCACTGATATATTGTCAATTAATCTATATAATTTGTTTTAAAAAAAGCATAATTTATTACTGTGCCCCATTTTAGTCTGATTTAATGTATAGAATTTTAATTTTTTCCCTGTTTTTAGCCCTGAAGATGGGTATTTTGTATCCCGAAACGTAGGCGTTGGATGAAAAACCTAGAAAGTTGTTTGATTGAAAAATTGCTGAAGTTTCTGCTGGCCATACTCTTTTTTATTAAAGAATCCGACGTTTCTAGAAGCGACAATTGCCATTACATTTTATTATAATATATATAGATATATATAATATATAATATGAAATTATATATTATATATATATGGGAATATATATATATATAAGCGTATGTGTGTCCCTGTGTTCGGAAACCTGAAGGCAGAAGGAAAAGCCTGTCCTTTCCTTGACAATACTTGATAAGCCCATACAAATTTGACCATTGTTTTATGATATCTGTTTGTAGGAAACCAACTTTCCCGGGTTGACTATCCAAATTGTCCTCATTTATTCCTATTCAGTTAAGAGAAATCTGATTACGACCTTAACACCAAGTGCTTTTAATAGATTATGTTCAAGCTACGTTAGTTTAATTTTTTCCCTGTTTTTAGCCCTGAAGATGGGATTTGTACCCCGAAACGTAGGCGTTTTGGATGAAAAATAAAGTTTTGACGAAAAATGCTGAAGTTTTCTGCGGCCATATCTTTTTTTATAAAAGATCCGACTTTCTAGAAGCGACAATGCCATTCATTATATAAGATATATATATAATATATATATATATATATATATATATAATATATATGTATATAAATATATAATATTAACGTATGTGTGGTTTCCTGTGTTTCGGAAACTGAGGCAGAAGGAAAGCTGTCCTTTCTTGACATATTGATAAGCCACAATGAAAATGGTTTTATGATATCTGTTTGTAGGAAACCAACTTTCCCGGGTTTGACTACCAAATTGTCCTCATTTATTCCTATTCAGTTTAAGAGAAATCTGATTACGACCTTAACACCAAATGCTTTTAATATATTATGTTCAAGCTACGTTAGTATGGACTTAGAGTTTAATTTAATAAAGTAGTGCTTATATTTTAATGAATTTCTAAAAAATTAAGAATACGCACATACGACAGGAGCTTCAAAAATCACTTCCAAAACCTACAACTGTCACTGTCAACATAGCAGATATGTACTTTACCAATAACGTTTGTTGGAAATATGTCCTTTAGTGTAAAGAAAACGTTAACAAAACTATCGTGTGATAAACATTCGAGTGGCATTTAAGTTATATAGTTTATAAGTACAAGTGTCATTTCTGTAGTACAATGTACACCGGAAAATCAAAGCGGCAGTTCAGATTCCTCATCTCTGAACATACTGGAAGATCTGTTAGGACGAAAAGGTCATTAAACAAACCATCTTTTAGCGCCAATCGCCATGTTGTTGTTTAAGATTTAGCGTCAACACAGGAATGTGACCATCCTGTAAATTTAGATTCTTTTCTTTACAGTCCTTACTTTCAGGACCAACGAAATGGGACTCAGAGTTGTTGTCTACATACCCTCTCTTTATAATAATGAAATCCCGTTGAATTACTGTGTTTTTAGACTTAATTTCTACTCTTTTGACAACAATAAAAAAATATTTGTATCTCTATATTTTAAGATTCTGCTGCGTCTAGGTTATTATATCTTATAATACGTAATGTTATTTTACTTTATTGCTTCATTGATTTTAAATGTAACATGCATTCCATTATAGATTACCCGATGACGGAGTGTAAATCTACGAAAGTAGTCGCAAATAATAAAGATGTTCTTCATTCAAGCCTTGGTTTCAATATTTATTATTCGCCTCCGATTTCCACGGAACTCTTCTATTGCTGATATATATATATATATATATATATATATATATATATATATATAATATATATATATATATATATATATATATATATATATATATATATATATATATATATATATATATATATATATATATATATATATATATATATATCTATTATATCTACGATGAAACAAGAATTATGCAATTACTTCTGAATAAAACTGTCTAAAAGGCTTCAACAAACCTCGAGAAATACAAACCGAAGAATTCTGTGTAAGCAGACAAATAATGAGATCCCTTATCAGTCGGGTGTCATTTATTGTAACTGAAGTCGTGGACCTGGCCCTATTACCCACACTGCTTAGTGGCATTTATCACTTGGTTCTCGCATTATTTTAGCAACTTTGCGCCACTTTTTTAAAACGAAATTATCTTAAGTTTATACTGGAATTATAGTGATTAATTAAAAAGGGTGTGTGTGTGTGTGTGTGTGTCGGAATTGGGGCAGTGGGTATGGAAGAACTCCACTGGGTTCTACATACATCTATACTCTGTTTTTTTTCATCTGTCTATCCGCCTGTGGTGTTTTTGTATGGTAACACTGCGTCCCGGGCTTTAGATAGTTACGCTATGTGTAAGTTTTAGGTAAATAAAAGGATGTCTGGGTGTACATTTGCAACTGAAAAGTGTTTTAATAATTTACTGTATGCGAATTACACCGTTAATATTCGAAATAGGATATTATTATAATCGTTGAATGTAAGCTGAATGTAACTATCTAAAGCCCGGGACGCAGTGTTACCATACAAATACACCACAGGCGGATGGACAGATGGAAAAAAACAGAGTATAGGTATAGGTAGAATCGTTTCGTCCCACTCAAGGTTCCAGACTGTCTTATGGGCCTTTCAAAAATCTGAATTCTTCATGATATTCTGAAGCCATCATTTATAGTTATCTGTTTTCCTTTAAAACTGAATTATACTGAGGATCAATCGGGTGATACTTTGATCGAACGGAAGCGAATACGAAATGAAAATCTATTTGGGAAACTAAAAGCATTCTGCTGACATGCGCACCCTCATTTTGGAAACTGTGCCTTATCCCGACCGCAGCGTGTAACCAGCATATAAAAAAAGCTAAGAAACTAAAGTATATATATAAAAAATCAATACTCAAGATTCATTGCGAAGACAGTTTTCAATCTAGGAACAATTTTCATTGCGAAGATATTCAGCTTTCACAATAAGAGGCCTATCGATTTTAAAGCCTAGTCATAAACTATGATGTCCCTATATTCAACTGATTCACTATATTCATCAAGGGTTATTTCAAAGCAACAGATCATACTGTATACAAATTCAGCTAAAATACTACAATGCTTAGTGATGTTGATAAAAATAAAAAGAAATTCTACTATGACAAATTCAAATTTTAAAGAACCACAATTTACCTATGCCTGGAGCAACTAAATTTCTCCAGGGTCTCAAACCTGTTGACATCAGGAATTACTGACTGTGTCACCTGTGTACACACGACCTTTCAGTTGATTGATTGAGTGATTGAAAGTTTTCTGGCATCCTGACATCGAAGGTCACGATCTTTCAGAGAACTGAAGATGGAAATATGATAGTCATACGTCCCAGAGCTGAAACCTTAATGATTTTTCCAAAACAGTGACACAATATATACCTTTTGTTTAGCACTTACGGAAGAATGAGATACTGCTTGTAATTATAAGGATGGTTTGTGGCAAAAAGGATGAGACATTCGAGAAGGAAACAAAGATTGTGGATTCATTTCTTTCACGTGTCATAATGTTGAGAAATTGAATTTTAAGTTTGTTAATTGGTCCCTCTGTACTGTCAATCATTTTTCTATCGCTTCGTCTAATGTAAAAATCTTTTATATATACATATAATACGAATATATGTATGTAGTATATATATATATATATATATATATATATATATATGTGTGTGTGTGTGTGTGTGTGTGTGTGTGTGTGTGTGTGTGTGTTCGAAAAAACTTACAATGTCATGTGGTACGCAAGTAGCCTAAAGAGGTATTTTTCTTCCTTTTCCCTCCCCCCTTACGGCAAACAACCCCCACCCTCTTCCCCTACAATGTACCCCAATTTCCCTTTACCTCATCCATAAGAGTATTCTCTTTATATCATCTAGAGAGAGAGAGAGAGAGAGAGAGAGAGAGAGATTTCGTCATGTGATTTAAACCGAAATTTCGACTTATCGTAGCTGGCTTAAATGTATAAAAAAATTCTCCTTCCTCTCATTTTAACCTTTGTGGCGAAGCCTCCCCCAGAAGTTTGCTTCTTATAAAAAGTTAAATCTGACGCCCAGACGAAGCAGTGGTTAGTAGTGGATGGGCAGCATTTTGGGATATATATACTTATATATTTTTTTCTGTAACAATGGAAAACGCCACTGGGCCAGGTCAAGACAGCTGGTAGGTTTCCCATGGTATGTTTTTTTCTCAACCTTTTTTTTTTTTTTTATTCAAGATGATGGGGACGGATAATATGAAGAAATGTTGGGAATTCTATAAATGCTGTAGTTAAACTTTAAAGCGGGGATACGATATGCTCTTCAATAAGATTATTGTAAAATTCGTTTTTGTAAAAAGGACTTATGAAAGGAAAATATGCATATTTGACGTTTGTTTATTTCATAAGAAAACTGTAAGAAATTCCTGCATTGTATAAATCTATTGTACTATTAAGAACAATATATTCTGTTAAATTGCAAAATAATAAACATTCTTATATAAGACGTCTTGTCAAGAAAAAGAAAGTTTAAATCGGATAAGTCTTCAATATGTTCATAATTTTGAGACGCTGCAGAATTAATATTATAAGCTACCAAACAATAAAAGAGAAAGTTTAAAAATAACATATACCGACTATCATTAAATGTCTAGCTGTAGTGCTCCAACAATGAAAAGTAGCAAATTCCCATTTATATACATGTATATATTATAGCCCCATATATACTATATATAAGATTATATAATATATATATATATAGTATATACATACAAAAATACATACATACATATAATTTATATATAATATATATATTATAATATATATTTATAATATATGTTGTGTGTGTGTATATATGTATATATATACACACACATATATATATCTATATATATGTATATTTATGCATATATAGGTATATATATATATATATATATATATATATATATATATACTATATATATATATATA
Source organism: Macrobrachium nipponense (assembly GCF_015104395.2). NCBI lineage: Eukaryota > Metazoa > Arthropoda > Malacostraca > Decapoda > Palaemonidae > Macrobrachium > Macrobrachium nipponense. The sequence continues at coordinate 56,690,943 of NC_061109.1, forward strand.
TATATATATTATATACATAACAACACATGTCCCACTAAACCCAAAATCACTGACACTTATAACTCCAGTAAACCTGAACATACCCACGCTTAACATAAACACTTCCCCACTAAACCTAAACACATCTTATGCTAAACCTAAACACACATAACCAAACCTATAAACAAGGCCCCCACTAAACCTAGACACACCTGCGCTTAAAACAAACACACCCCCACTAAACCTAAACACAACCCTGTTAAGCTTAAACACACCAAACTAAACCTAAACACATCCCTAACTAAACCTAAAAACCCTAACACATCCCCACCTAAACCTAAACACATCCCAATAAACCTAAACATATCCCCATTAAACCTGAACCCACCTCCACTCAAACTAAACCCACACCTGTTAAGCCTAAACATACCTAGCTAAACCTATACACACACCCCACTAAACCTAAACGCACCCCATGCTAGACTATAACGCATCTAACTAACCCTAATCACACCCCAACTAAAACTAAACATACAACCACTAAACCTGAAACACCGCCACAAAACCTAAACACACCTCATGCTGGGCCTAAACACATCTCCACTAAACCTAATCATAAACCTAAATACAAAATTATTAATCACAAGGAAGAGACGCATTTTCAATAATATATTTCTATGGTATCGAGTACATGAATTTAGGTATGATAAAACCGTAGTGCTTATTTACCATATAAGCGAAAGTGAAAGGGAAAGAGGTGTATAGGGGTACAGGCGTGGAACCAATCCTATCATCAAGGTTGGGTCAAATGGTGGTCACGTACCAAATTTTGTCTAAATCGGTCAAGCGGTTACCACATAGCTTACAAATCGGCAAATCGAAAGTAGAGGGGAGGGGAAGGGGAAGGGGAAGGTGGTACGGGTTAAAAACCTATCCTTTCATCTAAATTTGGTAAAATGACACAATGCAAGCATACGTAAACGAACGATATCGATTACAAAGAAAAATAAGAAAAATTAGGCACCACCCACCTCCCAACCCCCTTCAAAAGTCATATTTTTTGGAAATTCGACTCTCATAGACTCTAAGAAATACAAGAAAAGTTGTAATTATCCATGCATCACTTGACGGAAAGCTGCCGATACCTCCCTCCCCCCCACCCCCAAACCCCTGACACACACACCCACACACAAAAGTCCTAATCTCATGAACAACCACCCCCACACCCCATACTTCAAAGACGCTGTACAAATTGCCTTTACATGACGTTGGAAAATTTTTTTCTAATCAAAATCTGTGCGTAACACAGGAACAAACACTGTGCTCTTTGTTCTATTATTTAAAGCAATTCATTAACAAACTGTAAGGAAATAAACAAAATTCATACGCAAATTACTCTAATTTATCTGTGACGCAATTAATTTCCAATTTATTGTTTAAAAATAATAGTGCGAAAAAGTTGAGAGAGAGAGAGAGAGAGAGAGAGAGAGAGAGAGAGAGAGAGAGAGAGAGATTACTGGAGGTGAATTCTGTACGTCCAAGTAAAGTGATGATTACATGGCTTTTACTTGCATAAAACATGGATAAAACAAATTAATGGTCAGAATTTAACGGAATAAATATTTTCGGATTATTGTACACTGGAGGACATTCCTTTTTTTATGCCATCAAATTAAAATACTCTGTGACTATATAAAACTTTATCAAAATCGCTTTACATTTTTTATTTGGCTACAGAAAACATTTGATAAAGATTGCCTGATTTTTTTTTACTTGGCAACGAAAAACAATAATTTTTCAGAAGTGCTTTAAACGTGCTATGAAGTTAAAATGTTAAAACAATAATGATAAAGTGATCCTGACATTATTTTTTTTTTTTTTACAAACTTCTTTTCTGAATGATTTCTGATTTAATATCCTATACTCTCGCTTTTGAAAGAGACCATAATTATTTGACAGATTATTGGGGTTTATCTCGCGTCACGAAATAGACGATAAAAGGAGGGTATCGGCGTTTACGTTTTGGAATAACCTACGAGCTTAATAATTATAGATAAAGAGGTAAGGAGTAAAATGACAGCCCAAAAAGTCGCGAAATAAACAAATAAATAACAAAGTACTACGAAAAATTAAACATGAAAATTACTGGAACACTTACGTCGTCTTTAAGTGTGACGGATCCCGAACGAAACTACGTAAAGACCTTTGGGCATAAATCATGGCTTTCTATGGTATACCACGGAAACTCACTTAGTCTTATGATTTGTGCCGTTTAATTAATTACTTTGACTCTGCGATAGCTGTATCCTTGAAAAAGGCAATCCAGACGTGTTCACGAGCGTGTATTTACCCTCGAACAGAGGTAAAATACGAGGTTTAAGGGCAAAATTACACAAGACATTACAACAACAAGACACCAGCACAGTTTGACAAAAACTGAGGTTTTAGGGAAAACGTGGAGCTTTTCACTATTGATGGAAAACGAAAGTAACAAAACAATCATATATTGATATTGTTTCTCCATATACTTAAATTTGTTAATTACAGTAATAATGAAATGAAATGGTTATTTAAAATGAAAACGAACAATTAAATTGTTATTAAGGAATTAATGATATTCAAAACCATAAAGAAAGTGTTGGTACTTCTGCGCACCTTCTAGAGAGCCGTCAGTCACTTGCTGAGTCGTATGGGTGAAATTGACCTGGATTAATAAATGACTCTAACCTTTATCGTCGTATGTTAGCCGTTTTAAACTATTTTTCACGCAAAGGGTAACTAAAAATTGATGGATTTTTTTTTTTCCTTTTTTGGTATCTCCTCGTTCTCTGAAGGGAATTTTTATTTTTCTTATTTTGTTACAGAGGAAGTTAAGAGGCCGCCATTAAAAATGAAAGCGTGATTTTGCTCTCCATAATGAATAAATGTCGGGAAAAATGAAATTACCTTGTTACAGCCCTTCCTAGAGGACCTTTCCATGTTTATATATATATATATATATATATATATATATATATATATATATATATATATATATATATATATGTATGTATGTATGTATGTATATATATATATATATATATATATATATATATATATATATATATAATATATATATATATTTATATATATATATAATTCCCACTTTTATTTTTTATGAATATTTTTCATCACAAACGATTCATACAGATCTAACTGGATACCACCTAACACGTCTCAAAGGGTGTCAACCCCAGCCTCCTCCCCTTAAAATTGAAAATTGAAAACTTTCGAACATTTATATAGACTTACCTAGATATTCCTTTGCTAAAACCTTCTGTTCGGGTGACTTCGGGATGAAGAGAGATAACGCAGCTCAAAACTTACCTCAAAGTTCTGTTTGTCATTTTTCTCTTGAATATATTTCTTCTTCTTCTTTTTCTTCTTCTTCTTCTTCTTCTTCTTCTTCTTCTCTTTGTGACGCAGTTCATGAATGAACCCATTCTTTATCAGGCTTATGCATTCATCTTGCCTTTGTTTGATGCATTCTCTCTCTCTCTCTCTCTCTCTCTCTCTCTCTCTCTCTCTCTCTTACGGTTTTAAAGCAGAAAAACTAACAATTAGGTTGAAAATAAGTAAAAGATTTCCATCTCTGGACTTTTTAGGGAATCTCTCTCTCTCTCTCTCTCTCTCTCTCTCTCGTCTCTCTAACTTTTAAAGCGAAAATAAAAACTAAACAATTTATCTTCATTCTCTAACTAAGGGAAATCTTCTTCTCTTCCTCTCTTTCATCACTCAAATTACTTCAAATAATCGGAAATCTCTCTCCCATTCTTTTCTCATCGGGCCTCGCTCGGTTCTTTCCTCTCTCTTCTCTCTCTCTCTCTCTCTCTCTCTCTCTCTCTCTCCTTGGTGTGTTTACCGTGGGCTGTAAGCAAGACTTTTGGGTAGATTCTTAGACACATATCCATCTATATATAAAAATGTTGAAATTATACAAATTAAGCTCAGACTCCACAATTAGACTCTTTTTAAGGGAATTCCCTGTAGATTTTATAGACAAGTATAAATTAATGACATTCAGATAAATAAATTATTTTCATTATGCGAGGACCTCGGCAAAATGTACGCACCCATAAACCTTCGTAATTTGTTTTCGTCGAGTAAAGTATCATCAACATCGCCAAAAACTAAAGAAAAATACTTTTCACTTAAGAAAAATTCTTAGCAGTTACTTAAAACTTCCTTTTCGAAAAAGGCATCCAAAATGGAAGTAACGGACATGACTCCTGCACGTAAGTGGCTCTGTAATCCACCTCTGATGTTAAATCTTCTTTCGAAGTTCCGCAGTGATGGAGTTACCACTGGCGCACTCAAGCTTGTCAACACCGCTCTTTGAATCAGGAACCTTTCGGAGATGCCTTTCGGAAACCTTCAGCCCCTTGAAAGCAAATGCCTACGTAGCCTTTTGCAACCAAGGAGTAAGCCCGGTGAATATGCCTGTTAATAGGGCATGTTAGTAGACTGGGCATTAAGCTGATGTAACCTCGTGTCAAAACCGGTTTGGTGCATAGGGATTCTTTCTCTCTCTCTCTCTCTGCCGGGCTGCTTTCCTGCTTGGGGTTTCTTGTGCTTGCATGGAATTCTGCTTTGTCAAATGACGTTGCAGTATGGCTTATAATAATAATAATGAATATAATAATAATAATAAACCAATAATAATAATAATAATAATAATAATAATCATAATAATAATAAGGTGGTAATGGCTTGAGTGAATGTATGTAGTTCATTAGGAAATCTGAAATTGGTTTGTCATCGCCATTTAAGACCCAAAAGCTTTGTATTCCAGTGTGTCATAACCTTCAAAACGTCATTGTGGCAATGATGTATCAACCCTCCAAAAGCCCTTATCAAGTAAATACATAAGTTTTTGGCTTTTATATGCCCTCGTTTAGAAGGTAACATGCGTGAGAACCTTTCAAGTCTCTCTCTCTCTCTCTCTCTCTCTCTCTCTCTCTCTCTCTCTCTCTCTCTCTCTCTCTCTCTCTCTCTCTCTATATATATATATATATATATATATATATATATATATATATATATATATATATATATATATGTGTGTGTGTGTGTGTGTGTAGCCTTCCTTTCAGACATTACATCACATAAATTATTTGTTTATATGGTGTTTTTACGTTGCATAGGAACCAGTGGTTAATTCAGCAACGGGACCAACGGCTTTACGCGACATCCGAACCACGTCGAGAGTGAATTTCTATCACCAGAAACACACATCTCTCACTCCTGAATGGAATGGCCGAGAATCGAACTCCCGACCACCGAGGTGGGACGCCAACACCATACCAACCACGCCACTGAGGCGCTTACATCACATAGAGAAAATGTTTTCGTGTTTACTATTGAACTCAATCCGCTGCTAATGGACATTCGCTACCCACTGCTACTACTACTAGTATATCACTGTATGTCTGGCTGGCGCGGGCATGAGCCCGTCTACCATCACCCACCTCCCTCCAACCCCCTCGGCCTTCACCGCCCGCGACTGCTCGTCTAAAGAGACGCAGCATCAATCCCATTTAGATGAACGGAATCGCAGGGTCTCAAGTGGCCGATGGAATATCAGATTTCAATTAAATTGAAGTGTGCAACTAATGCTTTGCAGGTGCTTTGCAAAGTTTGTTTTACTTGCTTGTCAGTTTGTGTTTGTTTGCTTTGCATTCTTCGGTTGCTTTGGGTCGTTTCTGAATACTCATTACAATGTTATTATTCAATGAAGAGCCTTAAAAACTAAAATGAATTTTATTAACTATGTCACAAACGTGAATGAAAATAGTTCTTCATTACGTTTGTGACGCTTGCTACATCACCACTCCCGCTTTCTCAGTGCTTGCCAAAGCTTCAAGCTGACAGCTACATCAACATTCGAACTCTCGTACTTCTGGCTGTTGGGTTAAGTTGACAGCTTACCCTCTGGCTGTTAGCCTTGGGCTGCCAGCTACATCAACATTCCTACTTTCTTACCTCTGCCTGTCAGCAAAGTTCTCCCATTGCTTGCCAAAGCTTTAGCTGACAGCTGGATGAGTAATAATCGGCATAAAAATATTGTTCTTCGCATTCTCAAGTAAACGAAGATCAAGCTCGAGAGTTAAGCTTTTAAGCTGAAAGCTGACCATTACCTCTGCATTTCATTTTGTGATCTTTAGTCTTCTCGTTCCATGCCGTGAGTAATATGTATGCATGATTTGCATTGCATGAGTGATTGCATGACCACCCTACGTTATCTTCCTCTTCTTGAGAACTTGGGTTTTGAATCGTCAACAGGGTCGCTCCTCTTATGTTTATTCATCATTGCCGGAAAGTTCTCGCTTTTGCCTAATGGATGTAAATTTATGGTCTTCATCAACGTCCTATAAAGACTTTTACGAAAAGGCTATTTCGCTATCGTGTATGTAATTAGTCGCGTGAAGGTGTGTGTGTGTGTGACGTACGTCATACGGAGGGTGGTTCTAGTTGCATATTCACAGAATATGCGGGAACTGAGCCATTCGACAAAAGACTGGTTTCCGTGGTCTCTGCTTTGGAAAGCAGTAGAGAGCTGGAGTGCTGAGGTAGGTGTCAGTTAAAGCTTTGGCAAATAGTGAGAATGTGGGAGAGCTATGAAGGTGTAGGCTAAAGCTTTAGCACGCAGTGAGAGAGTGGGGGGGAGCTGTTGTAGGTGTCAGATTAAAGCTTTGGCAAACAGTAGAGAGCTGGAGAGTTGAGGTAGGTGTCAGTTAAAGCTTTGGCAAGTAGTGAGAATGTGGGAGAGCTATGTAGGTGTAGGCTAAAGCTTTAGCACGCAATGAGAGAGTGGGAGAGCTGATGTAGGTGTCAGCTAAAGCTTTGGCAAGCAGTGAGAGAGTGGGAGAGCTGATGTAGGTGTCAGTTAAAAAGCTTTAGCACGCAGTGAGATAGTGGGAGCCGAAGTGCAAATTGTGTGCGTGTGTATGTGGATGTGTGTGGGTTCGTGTTTGTTTGTTTGTATGGTGTTTTTACGTTGCATGGAACCAGTGGTTATTCAGCTACGGGACCAACGGCTTTATGTGACTTCCGAAGCACGTCGAGAGTGAACTTCTAATGTGTGGGTTCGTGTGTAAATGTTTATGTGTGTGTGCGTGTGTGTATATATATGTGTGTATGTGCGCGCGCACGCGCATGCTGACCAGAGACGGAAGACTCCATAAGAACCTCGACTAAAACATCCATAGACTCATTTTCCAAGCGCCCAAAACCTTTCGCAGACAAGTCAGGTCTCCAACTCTGCGGAGGTTTTGACAACCAAGAGGCGCCTCTGCGATGCAGCCAATCAAGCAACGGGGGGAGACGAAGGTGAGGGGAGGGGAAGGTGGTAATCTGCGTTTTCGGTTTAAGGGAAATTTCCCTTCCATCCTGATTTTTCCCGTCGGAGGAAGGGAGTCCTTCCCTGCGAAGTATAGGGTGCCCTGATGAGTTCGAAACAGATCAAGTCAGCCTCGGTTATGGGGTCTATCTGTATGCAAATTTCTCCAAGGAGAGAGAGAGAGAGAGAGAGAGAGAGAGAGAGAGAGAGAGAGAGAGATTCATCTTCTATGGGCGATGCCATCGTCAGCGCCTGGTCCGGTTTATTTGTTGATTGTTCCTTGCTTTATTTGCTTGTGAAATCACTTACAGATGCGCGAGCACTCACAAACATATACGCTGTGGGTTGCCGGGGATAGGGGGTAGGGAAAGGTGGGCGTCTGGGGTTTGGTCAAAGAAAGGGCGTGGGGCTAGCACCTTCATCCAAGAAGAAAGACTCTTGTGTATCTAATACATACTTATATATACATACATCCATATATAATGTGTATATATTATGTATTCACAGTGACTTTTAAGAGAGGATACTTAAAAATATCTCATAAAGTAAAAATGGAAAAACGGGACAATACTTACAGCAGTAATTTTATCAGGTGTAACAAGGCAAAATAGCCACTCTTACACCTCCCCCCCGTACCAATTCACTCCCCTCAACATACACACACATTCCTCAACTCACCTTAAAAAAAATGGGAAACATACGCACCGCAATTCCGTCTTGATTTCACGTTGAAGTTGTCACTACACTCACGCTAGTTAGTAAAATGACTAAAATCCATACCCGCTTGACGAGCCGAAAAGTGGCCACAGTTGCCGGAATTCACTAATACTGGATTTCGTAAATTCCGGAATCTCATGATATGGATTCCATAAACCCCGGAATTCACAGGCCAGGGCTGGATGTCTTCAGCTTGACGTCGGAGGGAGAAATGATCACTCCGCTGGCCTAAATTTTAGTATCTTTACCGAGGAGTCGAAACAGATGGCGGTGCAGTCGCCAATTTTGTAAAAGTAAACAGTGTCTGATTACGGAGCATTTTGGTAACCTCTTTATTATTATTATTATTTAGAACACGAATCCTAAGGGTGTGATTTGCAAGTTCATAGATTTGAGTTATTAAAATAAGATTCTTGAAATCAACATCTCTGTAGTATGTCTTGGTATTGCGGTTAGTGTCATGGTGTGCCACTCAGGTGTCGCGGGTTCGCGTCTTCCCAGGAGGTGATGAAATATCACTGGCTCTGTATCATGATCAGTTACTGCTGCAGTGTGGGGTCTGCTGCGGGAGGTTGAAACCATCGTTCTTTGGAAGCTTGAATTTCAAGTCAATGGCCCCTCCTTTGAAATCAATAGTTATCAAAAAAAAAAAAAAAAAAATAAACTCTCCTTCAGCATATGTATTAATTTTATTCAAAAGTCATTCTGTAACATGAAAGACTTAAACTATTGGAAAAAAATCCTGTTGAATCCCAAAGTATGCTTATTATTATTATTATTATTATTATTATTATTATTATTATTATTATTATTATTATTATTATGGAATAATCGACACTTTGGGTTTCAACAGGATTGTTTTCCAGTAGTTTAAGTTGGTTTATGTTCCCGGATGACTTTTGAATAAAATTGATGCATATGCCGAAGAGAGTTTTTTTGGGGATTACTATTGATTTAAAAGGAGGTTATCATAAACCTCATCTCTCTCTCTCTCTCTCTCTCTCTCATATGTAAATTTGATGTAAAAAATATTTCTGAGACGGTCTTCACTCTTTCTTCAAATAACCTCATTGACAATTTTCTTTAAACACAATTATCAAAACAATGAAGAATTTTCCCCAGTGGCTTTTGGCAAAATACTACAAAATTCAAAAACAACCATTATCACAGTTTAAAGTAAAATCTATTAATTTATTCAATACTCCTACCATATACTTACGTCATGCATTGGAAATCCACAATTTTTCCTTAGGCTAAAAGAAAAGAAATTAGGATATAGAAACTCATTAATCAATATAAACACTTTAATTTCAAACAATCTTGATGCACACTTCATGCACTAGAATAATAGGCATTTATAGTTAACAAAATGGATAAAGGACTTTATCATACCTATACACAAAGTTGAGGTTTGCTTAGCAGTCTACGTATTGTTACTGACACAATGACTAGTGAATTACAGTAAATAAAAAAAAGGAGTCTGTATTAAATAACTGATATAAAAAATGTGAATATATAAATTCATATCAACTGAAACACTTTATAAGTGTCCAAGTGCTTCTGTAGAGTTGTTCATGGGCGCAAAACGTGTGGGAAAAAGTAAAGGAGATTTGTGGTCGTATCTGTGTAAGTGTTTAGCTTGTCCCCTTAAAACTGCTTTTTATTTACAATAATTTATAGGTGAATATATAAATTCTTATCAAATGAAACACTTCAAAAGTGTCTAAGTATTTCTGTAATGTTTTTGATGAGTGTAGCGCGTGGGTAAAAATGTAGGAGATCGTGGGCGTATCTGTATAGTGGTAACTTGTGGCCTTAAAACTACTTGTAAAATAATTCATAATTAAGCCTAGTTAATAGGATAAGGTAAGCCTATCATTCCTAGTTACCGAAGGAGCGTCCTTAGTCCTATTTCAGTACACATACATGAATATTTTTTGGCTATTTACATCTCTTTTTACGTACAAAAAACTTTACACACAATATCGATATTATGTACACATTTTCGGGTTAGGATAAACAGTGCTTTTGAAGATTTTTACTTCGATCTGGATCAGTTAAATTGGTTTTCAATATATTTCATAATCATAAATCAACCTATAAAACATCAGAGAGAAATATCATCACTTATTCAAGTTAACATTTCGCTAAAAACAATCTGTCAACAATGTTAGAGGAAATTTTATTTAACACTTTTCTTCATTTCTTAAATGGACGAATGATTTTTCCTCAACAAATATGAGGAAGGAATTGTTTTAGTAGATACAGTAAGTTTTTGTATACTCATTTAAAGTAAATCCTCTGGCGAGCAAAAATATTCACAATATATTGTAGTTTAAGGTCGTAGGAAATATTCTTTTTTTGTGGTGGGGGGGGGGGGGGGGGGGGGGGGGGGGGGGGGGGGGGGGGGGGGGGGCGTGGGGCGGTTTTGGTGGTTAGTTTGAACTGAAACTAATTACTTGTCACAGGTATAGTCGAATAATATTGATATGAAAAAAAAAAAACTCAAAAAGGATAGGTATTTTTGCACAAACAAAATCTCTGGAAACTGTTTTTTGTAATATACTTACTTTATACGAAAAGAACCTTTTTCTATAAAGAAATGGCAATTTGATTTATTTGAAAACTGACGTGAAAAATACTGTTTAAAAAATGAGACAAAGTATAGAATTATACATTGATTTTTTATGTTTGTTTTCACTAAAGAAGAGGTGAAATCGATCGTCTTGTCATGTAGACTTTTTTTTTTTTTTTTTAAGAATGTCGTTGTTAGTTCTTTTCTTTCCTTACTTTTTTTAAATTTTCATGCCAATAATAATAATAATAATAATAATAATAATAATATAATAATAATAATAATGAATAATAATATAATAATAATAATAATAATAATAATAATGAATAATAATAATAATAATAATAATTAGAAGGAACAATCTAATCCACCGCAAAGAGTATTGTACAATGATTATGTAAAGAAGATTACTAGTGGTAAAACTTATGCCACGATTCAGCCAGGGGAAATTTAGAACGTAAATGAGAAATAAGTTCTTGGGAAAAGTGTGTGAAGATCTGGACACAGCGTTCTATTTTCATTTGATCCGAAAGAGACCAAAGTCGCACAACATATGAATATTTATCATGGAGCTTGGGTCATATATCAAAGAGATTAGAAGTAGTTATCTAATGCAGTACCCTCATCGAGATTATGCGGAGTTCATTTCGTTATACTTTGGTAATGAAATATACGACACAGGATAATTTGAAGGTAAATCATTGCGTCCCGTCCCCCCCCCCATCCCCCCCCCACCCCCCCCCCCCCCCCCCCCCCCCCCCCCAGCCCGCATTTTTCTTCCCTTCATCGCCTGGCAATTGCATTTTATTGCCGTTCTTATTTGTGCCTCTGGTAAATGCGTTTGCGGTTAAGCTATTTGTTTTAGATGGTAATGTGAAAATTATCATTATATTTTAATTACCACTATCATTAATATCATCATTATTTAGTTATATGTTTTATCACGCGGGATTCTTGTATGTATGTATCTGTATATATATATATATATACACTATGTATATATATGTAATATATATACATATACATATATATATATATATATATATATATATATATATATATATATATATACGTAAAGCCATTTTGGTCCATTGCCAAATGGTCAACGTAAGTACGAATTCCATCTCAATTATTAGGCAAATACATTGAATGAAATACTGTCACTAAAATGAAATACTGTCACGAAAATTGTCCAAGAAGGACAATGAAGTCCAAAGCTCGATTTGGTACAAAATCTTTCAAAACATTCATTTTGAAATCTTTATTTCTCATTTCTCTTGCAATGTCTTTTTTTTTTTTTTTTTTCAAATGGCTATCCTGAGCTCAGGTAAAAAATTAATTCAGTATTATTATGCTAATTCACTATAAGAGTTTAAGAGTTTTCTCATGATTAAATCTCCTCTTTTAACGTTAACCTACGGGTGACGTAACGTACTAGAAATCCTACGAAAATCCACCGTGGATTTCGAAATCGCGGTTTATTAATCCTAAATCGGTTTACATCATTTTCAACGCTACGGAATCTGTAACCACAGAATTCTTTCTCTCTCTTTTTTAAGATACACAGTAGCTAAAATTAATAGCACCATCTCGCGGTTGGGAGTTTTCTAATTAAGGGAGTAAAAGTTTCGCCATTATCCGCGTAAGCTTGAATTTTGAGTTTGGGGTAAAATTAAATTAAATCTTCCTTTGGGGGGTCGGGGCGTCTCTCTTTCTCTCTTGCTCTCTCTCAGGTGAAATGAAAACGGTTTGATCACTTACAGTATACCAAGCAGGCTCTTGCGTTGAAAGACCTCCTCGGGAAATTCTGAGAGAGCCCGACATAAAACCGGAGTAAAACAATGAAATGTACACCACTGTGTGATCTGGATACTTATAGTATAACGAAATGCAAAATAAAAAGACTAGAAGCATACAATGAAAACTGATAAAGCATTAATTTACTAAAAAAAAAAAAAAAATAGTCGACTTGCTGCTTGTTCAATTTTTTTTTCACTATATCAATTATTTCTTGGGTCTACGCGTTGACAGACAGACACACACACATACACACAACTATAATCACCATTTAAGTTTTTTTCAATATACCAATTATTTCTTGAGTCTACACGTACGAAAAATCATCCATTAAAATTCATTATTTTTTTTCACTATCAATTATTTTCTTGGGTCTACACGTTGACACACACACACACACACACACACACACACACACACAACGATAATCTCCAGTTTCAGATTTTTTCAGTATGTCAGTTAATTATTTTTTGAGTCTACTCGTACGAAAAAACGATAATCTCTTAAGTTAGTTTTTTCAGTATATCTATTTCTTGCGTCTACAAGTACAAAAAAAACCCATAATCTCCTTTTCAGTATATCAATTATTTCTTGCGTCTACACGTACGAAAAAATTGGAGATACGAAAAAAATGATAATCTTATTAATTTTTTTCAGTATATCTATCATTTCTTGGGCGTAAACGTACGAAAAAAGAAGTCATCAAACTTTTTCCCCCAGTAAATCTGTTTCCTTGAGTTGCATATCGCTCACAGCTGTGCTTCTGTTATATATTTCGACATTGCTACGTGATTCTCATACGTAGAATTCTTCTTCCATTCGAAAATGAAATGCAGTAATTCAAATAAATCATATTACAAAGGGCATTGTTAGGATGACTCAAAAAACGGAAAAATATGAAAATTTCCCAAAATAAAAAACTAACAATTTAATATAAATCTAATGACATTCTTCTTCAGTCAGCTTTTCACATGAAATGGCTGTTCCAATTTTTCCGGTAACCTGAAAAGTATTAAATTCCATTTGCAATATTGCCCAGAATTCTTTGATCTCAAAATCAAGTGCAAATTTCTCCCGGGATTAAACTGCCGATGAATTTTTTAATTCTTCTCTCTCTCTCTCTCTCTCTCTCTCTCTCTCTCTCTCTCTCTCTCTCTCTCTCTCTCTCATTCGCGTCTACCCATTATGCAAATAGCGGAGAAACCAATAAAGAAATTCGTTCAACTGTAAATTTTCTAATAAGTGGCTGGTAAAAGATTCCATTTGTGACCTCTTTTCTCTTTTGAGCGTCATGGTAAACGTGCTGTCTCGTATTCATGTATATTTACATTTGTATATTGGCGGAAGAGTATATCACACACACACACACACACAAACACACACACACACACACATATATATATATATATATATATATATATATATATATATATATATATATATATATATATATGTGTGTGTGTGTGTGTGTGTGTGTGTGTGTGTGTGTGTGGATGGATGTATGTATGTTTGAATGTGCATTGCCGATATGCGAGTATATATGTACATAGAAAATGTGATCAGAGATGCCTTTCATTCAAGTGATGGAAGAATTCTTACGTACTTAAACATAAAGCTAGTAACACGTAAGAAACTAAGAAACATAAGGAATAATAATGGAAAACAACATACTGACCTTCAATCCATTATGCTCGCTTACACTAACACGACTAGGTTGGCTGTCAACCCTGCGTACAATATTAAATCACCATGACTTTTTTTTTTCTTTTAGCATTTGCGAGAGTTTTAAAGCTTAAATATCCTTTCTGATTCCCACCTGTTCAAACATAATTTAACTGGGCATCGTTTTCTCTAAAATTGTTTCCTACAATTTTTTCCAAAAACACTCATAGCAGCATGAGTCTCAAAACGGGGAAACAAATCCACAGTTATGTATGGGTACATATATTTCAAAATAAATCTCCGCAGAGAGCTTTCAGTAGATTAATTTTTAAATGTATGTATTAATACATATCTTTATTTTTCATTTGGGATGACTGGCACCGTCACCATCTCTCCAGTTTTGGGGGAGATTTCACGAAGGGTTGTGACTTATGATTTTGTATTTATTTCATCTTTTTCTTTGGCAAACTGGATCAAACATGAGTCCTAACTAAGGCAGCGAAGAAGACGAAGAGTTTACGCAAAAATAACTGGTTTAGGTCAGAGAAATGACATTCTCTTCACTTTTACCGAAATATCCATGAAGGTTTGTGACTTGTGCTTACGCATTTATTTTATGTATTCCTTTGCCAAATGAAAAAACCCTGATTTCTAATTAACCAGAGATTCAAAGGCTTACGCAAATGTAACTGGCTTAGGTCAGAGAAAAAATTTTCTCTAAAGCCTCAGCATATTGACCCTTGTCGCAAATATATATAAAAATGTAGCTCTATTGTTGTTCGAATTTTCCATTTCAATTGCTAACCACTGACAATAACTTCGCATTAATGCGTGTCAACAAGAACATTTTACAAAATAATAAAGGTTTAGATTAGTGAATAACAAATCTTTATGTTTATATGTAAGAGGTCACCCTATTAACTTAGCAACCACTGACAATAATTTTGCATTAATTATTGCCATCACCAACATTTAACAAAATACTGAAGGTTTAGTTATAAGAAAACAAAATTTCATTGCTATATAGTATATATATATGTACTATATTTCTAAATATGTATATATATATATATATATATTATATATACTATATATATATATATATATATAATATATATATATATATTATATATATATATATATATATATATATATAGATATATCTATATCTATCTATATATATATATATATATATATATATATATATATATATATATATATATATATATATATATATATATATAGTATATATAGATATATATATATATATAGATATATATCTATATATAATATATATATTACTAGATATATATATATATTATGATTATCATATATGATATATATATAGATAGATATGTGTGTGTGTGTGTGTGTGAATTGCTCTTGTTCCTGCTGTGCCAAAGATGAGTAAAATCTTAAAATCCCGTCGGAAGGAAGGAAGGAAGGAAGGAAGGAAGTAGAGTAGATTAAAGTTGGGATGAGGGAAAACAGAAAACCGATATGGTCCCGTAAGAGCCTCGCCATGTTCTCTTGAAATGGGAACTCAAATTATGGTCCGCAATTGGACCCTAATGGTCTCGTTGGTCTTTCCAGTCCCTTTGTGACACCGACTCTGCCTCTGCTCTCTTCCCACCTGCCTGCCAGGTTTCCAGTTTGGCAGAAACCTAGACTAATAATGCCTCCAATGTTCGAATGATTTTTTTTTTTTTACACATGTGCTCTAATACGTGAATTTTGATATGAATAGCTTTTTATTTGGGATCTGATGGTACGCAGACAAACATACAAACACGCACATACACACACACACATATGTATAGATATACATATATACAATTCACCAATACTTCAACACAACGTTACTTTCTAAAACTCGAGAAAAAAAACAATAGTTTCTCAATAAAGACACACTAAGTAACCTTAAATAGGAAAACTGCACAGAAATTCAGTCACCTTTTCATAATCTTTGGCAAATTCGGTTTCGACGTGTGAGTTTTTAGGAGCTAGTGAGTATTTCATTGCTTTTGGACGATGATCTGTTAGGAGTTAGGCAAGCTAGCTAGCTAGCTCTCTCTCTCTCTCTCTCTCTCTCTCTCTCTCTCTCTCTCTCTCTCCTTTATGAATTAAATGTTATAGTTACCTAACCTATTTTTTTGTACACAACCCCACACACGCATACATAAACACACGAACACACGCTTCTGGTAAAAGGTCAGAAAAAATACACATATAACCTCAACATCCGAAGACATCTGTTACTGCTTTTTGCCAGTCCCGAGTTACAACTTAACGATTTCACCAGAGTACAAGTTTCAGTTGCAAACCCTGTGATTATCTTCATAATGAAATTCGTAATGAGAGGTGTGATCACAATTAATGATTGTGTTGAACTGTTCTCGCGAATGACGTCATGTTCAAGAGTTCTGGCGTTAATAGATGTTAGTGAAATTAGAATTATTAGATGAAACATAGGTATATGAGACGTACTATGGTGCATTGTAAGTGATCGATGAGAATGGAAACTAATAAAAAAAAAAAAATTTGTTACTCTGAAGACACTTTCCTTACCAGCCAAATAAACGCATTTATGAATGGATGTGTGTGTGTGTGTGTGTAATTATATCTTATTTCATCGAGAGGGTACCGTGAATACACTTTCGTTACGTTTCAAATAAAAAAAAGAAAAGAAAAAACAAAACTACCCGAAGAACACGTTATTTCTGTATTGAGATAAAAGTCTATCAAAAATGGACTGTATCACTAGCAAACCCAAGGAAATATAAAAATGCAACGAAATGTAATAAAGACACGTTAAGGAAAAACACAATTGGAATCTCGCGGGTGCAATAATTTCCGAATTCCGGAACCCAGCGAATCCAGATTCGAACGAACTCGAAATGGGCGCGAAGGCTCGACGTTCGTTCTGCCAATCAAGCGATTTCGTGCTTCGGTTAACGACCGAGACACTGAATCTTTGAGGCTGAACTCGCAATTTCTGTTTACTGATGGTCGCTGGTAAATCTGAAGAGGGGAAAAGGGAGGAGCCTCGAAGCAATTAAAGTCTTTGTAGCAGGAACTTGGGTTTTTGAATGCCGTCTGGTCTTACGGAAATCTTTTCTTTATAAACATAAACAAAGTTGAATTAAAAACACACTGTCTAAAATAGTTCGTCTTTGGTTAGCAAGGAGGTGTAGTTAAGCAAAGAACAGCTGGTTTAGTTTGCGGCATTCTTTTGTCTTTGTTCAGATGGTGGAATCAATGTGAAGAATGCGTCTTCTTTGTTTTACACGAGCTCTCAGAATGCCACCGGTAATATGAACAAGCAGTCTCCTAATGATGTTACGTTACGTTAATTGCGCTAATCCGCGTAACGATTTAAAAACAGAAAATCGAAGCTGTTACTTAACCAAGAAAGATAAGAAGCTGCGAAAGAAAGATTAAGTAGGCATCTGTGGTAACAACATATTTGGCATGGAATCTCTTAGTCGAGTTTATGGTATAGTTCTTGGTCGAAATTAAAGCAATGACACAACATGACAATCCACATCCCCCATCCTCTCCTTAAGGGGGTGGGGGGGGGGGGGGGGCGAGATTCGTTCCTTCTTGGGTAATGCTGTGTCAAGACAGAAAATAATCAGTGGTTTCCCCTTGATTACATTCTGGAAGATTTCTCGAAACTTCAGGATTATGGCATTTGCATAATGGCCTACAATGGTCACTGTCCAGTAGGTTTTATCAATTTTTCTCCTTTGCCATAAAGTCCACTTGTTCTTGTCAATATCCAACTTATTTTCTGAGTGGAACATAATTATAAACATTATATTGCTTAATATAATAATATATAAATATATATTATACTATATAATATATATATATATAGTAAATAATTATTTTATATATATATATATATATATATATGCATACACACAAATATATATACCCACACACACACACACATATATATATAGTATATATATATATATATATATGTGTATGTATGTTATATATATATAATGTATATATATATATATATAATATATATATATATATAATATATATATATATATTCATCAGCATGGCTCATGACACTCATGTCTTTAATAATAAAATATATATACGTATATATTACAATAAATCTGCAGCACGCGCGCTAACATGGAAACACTTTCTTCTGGTCAACTCCTAAAGCACTTTCTTTGTTATCATTTATATAATATATGTACACTACAAAGCTGAAGATGTCACAGAGAAAGTAAAGATATGGAGAGAGAGAGAGAGAGAGAGAGAGAGAGAGAGAGAGAGAGAGAGAGAGAGAAAGTAGAAACTCTTCTTCGACAAGGCCCTCAGTAATGATACATCGCTTCTTATCAATGCAGGTTCTTTATCTCTGCCATCTACTATTCACCTTGTTTCGTAACTTCAAAATTTTCTCTTCCGCAATTCTTCCTTTCCGGTTTCTTTCCCATTTCCTTACTCTGCGATGATTCTTGACTGGTGAGTGGAGGAAGGGTTTGTGGGACAGGAACTGTACAGGCAGAATATATACATCTACCTGGAAAAGAAAAAAAGCAGACAATTTTAATATAACAGTGAATTTACCTTGATGGAAAATCAAAGCTTTCTAATAATCAAAATCACATTAAAAAGATCACAGTAGATAAAGCTGTGGATGATTTATGGGTCTGTTAATTTCACAAGTTAGTCAGTCTGTTAATAATAATAATAATAATAATCATAATAATAATAATAATAATAATAATAATAATAATAATATACCTCAACTTACGAACAACTATAATTCTCAGCTACATAATCATGATTATTTTTTAAAAGCAATAAATACTTGCAATGGTACTGGGACTTTATGGACACCCTGTATTATACCAATAAAATCCGAGTGGATCTTTACCCGGGGCGTGGCGAGGCAGGAAGGGAATCGGGAGGGTAGGGGAGACACGACACATACACTCTCCTTCTACAAACCTGTTTGTCCGCCCCAGGTGGGAGTGGTATGTAGGGGAGAGTAGGGAAAACATGACACATCCACTCTTCTGCAAATCTGTTTGGCTGCTCTGGGTGGGGCGGGATAAGTAGGGATCGGGAAGGTAGGGGACAAATGACACATGCATCTTCCTCCTGCAAACCTGTTTGTCCACCCCGGGTGGGTCCGAGGTCGGTAGGGGATTGGGAGGGTAGGAGAGACATGACAGGTAGTGTCGGGTTCCAGCACAGTGTAGTACTCGCCATCAAGCTCGTTTTTAAATAATTCTCTTAAACTGAATGTTAAATGTAAAGTAGTACTGATTGGTTTAGGTTAAGAATTATGTGAAATTAACGTTAGCTGAAAGACATCTAGACAAAATCCAAGTATAGTCTCTTATATTCAAGTTTTTTCGCTAACTTAACAGTCCCACAAAAGAGTCCGTTAAGTTGCTACTCTACTGTACTTAATATTTTATCACATCAACAGTTCAATCTTTCATCCAGAAAGGGGTATAAGTGTACACCTCTTTAGGGGGGATTCAAACTCATACATGTTAAGACAGAGTCCTAGAGTAATATTACGGTCACCCAAAATGTCACGAAGAAGAGTTACAGCAATCGCACTCTAACATAACACGCATGGGTTGAAATCTTACCTGGTTAAGTGAGAGTTTCTTCATATGTTCCCCGGTCGGATACAGTGTATATAGAATTCTGTAAGCGTATCCTAAAATTTATTAGTAGATGGTTTATAATGGGATTTCATCCTACACTTCCCCCAACCCCTGCTCCGAAGGGGGTGGGGGGTGAGAAGGGATTCCCTGAAACAGAGCTGGGTCTGCCCGTGAAACAAGGCTGGTAATGCCCGTAGACTTAGTTACTTTATGAGTTTTCATACATAATTTCTGTATACATATCTTTGCTAGTAAAATTAATAATAATAATAATGGAGAAAGAAATCCACAGTTATGCATGGGTGCATATACCTTTCAGAAAAAAATCTCAACAGAGAGCTTTCGGGAATCTGTTCAATCCCCCCTTTTCAATCGATTGAAAAAGGGAATCGAACAGATTCCCGAAAGCTCTCTGTTCAAACTTATTTTTTCAATATATCTAAACCCATACCTAAATGTGGATCTGTTTCAGACGACTCAAGCTACTATGAGAATTATTTAATGATAATAATAAATATTAAGACGCTCTCAAGAAGATAGGAAAACCAAGTTTTAATAAAATCAAAACCAAATATTCGGTCTCACCAGACTCAAGCGAATTGAATCAATTACTTGAGAGACTTAATCTGTACCCAGAGAAATAAAAGTGAGGAAAAGAAAATAAACAGAAGGAAAATAATGAAGCGTGAGGCTGAACTAATTCTCGGGTGATGGATCCCATCTCACTTTGGAAAGAAGAAGAAGAAGAAGAGGGAGAAGAGGAAGAGGAAGGAGTAGAGGAAGAAGAAAGAGGAGGAAGAAGAAAGAGGAGGAAGAAGAGGAAGAATTCTTTGCAAAAGAAATTCGGACACTCAATCAAGGAAGACATAAACGCAGCACCTGCTTCCCTAAATGGGTCAGTAGGAAATCTCCCTAAGGAAGGAAATAAGAGATCAAAAATTGCGAGAGGCTTTTGGGAGAGAAAGCCGAGAGAAGGAAGAATGAGAAAGAGTGTTGCTTCCTGCTTCCTCCTTCCTTCCTCCTTGTCTTCCTATTTCCCAACCCCCGCCCCCCTTCCCCCCCAAAAAAAATAAAATCCAAGAGAAGGAATACTGAGGATTCTTGCATCCTTACTCCTCTTTGCTTTCCTATGTAAAGATGAAAGTAAATAAATAGAAACCAGTGAGAAGTTTTTGGAGAAAAAAGCTAAGGCAAGGAAACCTGAGGGGTCTCGCTTCCTTCCTCCTTGTTCCTTCCTTCTATTCCTATTTCCTTCATCATATTAAAAAAAAAAAAAAAAAGAAAAAAAAAAAAAAAAAAAAAAAAAAAAAAAAAAGGCCAGAGGTTTGGTGAAGAATGAGTCAAGCCGGACAAACCTGAGGAGTCTTGCTTCCTTCTTCCTTCATTCTTCCTCTTTCCCTCTTTCTTATTTCCTCCCACCACTTAAAAATAAATAATAAATAGCCAAGAGAAGGAAACCTGAGGGGAGTTGCTTCCTCCCTCATTATTTTCCTCATTAAAGAGTGAAGAAAAAAAATAGGAATGAGCGAGAAGCTTTGAGGAGGAGAAAAAAGTAAAGACAAGGAAACCTGAGGAGTGTCGTTTCCACCCCTTCCTCCTCTCACCTCCTCCTCCTCCTCCTCCTCCTCCTCCTCCTCCTCCTCCTCCTCCTCCTCCTCCTCCCACTTCTTCCCTTCGTCTTTGAACCTAACTTTTCAGCCGTCCAGGCAAACACAATTTGAGGCAGGATAGAAGCTCCAGAACCTCATGATACCTTCCGACGCAGGTAATTTAATTCCTACAGTGCCACTAACGCACACGCGCGCGCGCGCGCACGGCTTCCTTTCATCCGAGGGGAGTCTCCGGTTGCATTTTGGCACTATTTGATGCTAGGTGTGGGTCTCTCTCTCTCTCTCTCTCTCTCTCTCTCTCTCTCTCTCTCTCTCTCTCTCTCAAATGGGCACACAAGAGCACATGCATGGTTATACATGATACATATCTGTACGAAGTTGAGTTTACATATATATACATATATATATATATATATATAAAAAATATATATATATATATATATATATATATATATATAGAAATATATATACTATATATACATATATATATATACGTATCAATATATACATATACGTATATATATATTATATATCTATATATATATATATATAGATACATATATATCATATATATATATATATATATATATAATATTAGACATATATATATATAATATATATATATTATATCTACAATTACGAATACACAAATCCATATATATATATATAGATATTATATATATATATATATATATATATATTCTTCTGTTAAAATACGATACGCCTCAAATATAAAAGTCCCATTAAAAACACTCGGGTTCAAAGCTAAGGACTATATTTCGTGGAATCACTTCCACCCTTATCAAGTAATGAATTCATTACTTGATAAAGATGGAAGTCAGTCCACCGAAATATAGTCCTTAGCTTTAAACCCGAGTGTTTTATGGGTTTTTATTGGATATATATTCTATAATAAAATGTCACTGTCACAGCTGTTTAAATTGCTGAGCACATGACAACAAGATCTACCACATTTACTTACCGGATTCAGTGTACATAGTAGCGATGAATGACTAGAGAAACACATAGATACACTAGACTGAGGCTTGTAGCGAAGACTCCCTTCGCCCCGGACACTGTTGAGAAAAGAAAATAAAGACATATAAATTACTTCACAGCCCTCAGAATAAAAAAACAATATATAAATATATCATTTCAATAACATATAATTGCCAGGTGTGTAATGGGCCGTCTAGTCAAGTCGTCCACCTGAGAATTTTTTTTTCGTCCAAAAGTTTCGTCACACTAAATTCACTTTGGAATTTTAGGTGGAGTCTCTCTCTCTCCCTCTCTCTCTCTCTCTCTCTCTATTCTCTCTCTCTCCTCTTCTCTCTCTTGCTAATTTGCATGCATTAAGAGCGACTAAACGTTGATGCTTAATTGATGGCGGACTTTGTAATATACGTTACGTGAAAATGAATGAATTGGACAGACATGTTTGCTTTGTGAATTATTTCAGCGGCTGTTCCACATCGCCGTTTGTTTTAGTTCCTTCGGAATTGAATGTTTAAATAATATACATATAATAATATATACATATATATATATATATATATATATATATATATATATATATATATATATATATAAAAGTCATACCACATTACGTGATTCAATAGACATACATCAAGCTACAAATGTCCTTTAATATCTAATTCACTCTACCTCGGAATTAATATATTTTCATACATGCTTGACCGAAGGGGAATTTTTATTAGGCGATAATAGAATTGTCGGCGCCCAGGCGCGAACCCAGGATACCATACAAATCCAGGAACGTCAGTGAAGCTTTTACCCTTCTATTATCGCCTAATAAAATTCCCCTCCGGTTAAGCATATATGAAAATATATTAATTCCGAGGTTGAGTGAATTAGATATTAAAGGACATTTGTAACTCGATATATATATATATATATATATATATATATATATATATATATATATATATATATCATATTATATATATATATATATATACATATGCATACACACACACACACACACACACACACACATATATATATATATATATATATATATATATATATATATATATATATATATATATATATAATGCGTACATACATAAGCCATACGTAATCTAGTGACGAAAAAGTAACTGAAATTCATTGTATTATCTCAGTTTCATCATCAATCACTGCTTGATGAGATGATTCAAGTTTTCTAAATGGAAATTTGTATACGTTCGGTTTAACCAAAATATTAAATATTAAAATTTCGCAAAGATTCAAATTCAGAAACTCAGGTAAATAATGAATTAACTCTGTCTGGTTCCTCCTTTTACGAATTAAAACAAAAATCCTTCCGAATCATTCAGCAACACGTTCTTCTGAATTTAAAGAAAACGGCAGAGGAAATTTCAAGTAATTTTGAACAAATAATAATACGTCAAGTCTTCATTTCGTCTCAGCAAACTCCATCAAATGTAAATACCTGCACTCTGATGGACATGAGTTATTATAATGGAAAATTAATCCACGTGTGAACCAAGGATGTTGTGACTCCAGTTTTAGTAACCATACATCAACCACTTAGTCGGGTATGAACCAAGGTACGGAACATGAATAGTTTCTTTATGAGCTTTGAAAGTAAAACATCAATAAGAAATACCAGCAAACTTAAGCAGTTTCACACACACAACAAAACACGAGAAATACAATGCCAGCAGCTATAGTATATGATGCTCATTTTGCAAGAAGAGATCTGAGATGCTACAGATGCCTTTTGGAGAAGGAAAGTTAGAGAAGCAGTGAAAGTTAAATACTACATTTAGAAAGTCAAACTAAGCACTATAATCACCAGCAGTCTTGAAGCTGGGGAACTGAAAACCTTAAACCTGTGTATTATATTATGTCATTTGGATAATAATACCAGTTATAAACGTCATCTATTATTGTTCATGAAACGGATTTCTTGTCAGCCAGTGTCTTTCTTTGGCTTTTCATCATAAAAACCAAGAAAACGAAAGTCAATGCGCATGCGTGAGCTCGCACGGGAGACCACAAAGTTAGTGAAGGGTACAAACAGATAATTTATAATTAAACTGCCTTCAGTCATCTATAGTTGTGGGTTTGAGCCTATCAGTTAGAGCCTATGGTACACGTCAAGTCTAGCAAACTCAAGCATATAAAGATATATACACACACATACACCTTAAAAGCAGTTATAACTCTATAATACGGAAGCTAGACGGAGCGTTCGTCCATTAAAAACAAAAGAAGAGAAAACATAATACATCACATGCGCATGGTTATTACTCAAATTTGCAAATAAAATGTGATCTGCAGCGTCTTCCAAATTGCTGTGAAGAAAAATAAATAGATAGGTCAATAATACCTTGAATATGATTTATTCGTGAACAAGTACTGTATTTATTGGGACATGTTTAAAATAACCACATTTATGTACAGTTTAAAAATGTGAGAATAATATTGTTAAAAATAGTGACATATTGTTAAAAGGTGTATATAATATATATACATACCATTATATAATATATATATATATATATATATATATATTTATATATAAATATATATATATATATGTATATATTTAAATATATATATGTATAATATACCAATATATATATATATATATATATATATATATATATATATACTATATATATATGTACTTAATATATAATATTAATAATTATATTATATAAATATATATATATATATAATATATATACATATATCTATATCGTAACTGAATGATCATCGATGCAGATGACGCAAACCTTCATGAGATTATTGACCAATCCGACAAGCCAAAAGCATTACGATTTTCGCGGCTTTGACGAAACCCATTTGCTGTGGACATAGGCACAAATTTCAAAGCAACTGGGACTGGCTACTACAGGCTTCCACTTCGTATTTGTCAGCAATGTCAGTAAATTAGGTGTGGGGAGAGGACCTTTTTTTCGTCTGGCATGCTATATAGAGTAGATATTGTTGCAATTCTTAAATATATATATATGTATTATATTTAATGCATACATATTTAATTTATGTGATATATATGCTTATATATATACACACATATATATATGCGATTTATTCATTACATAATATCCCCCTGGGTGTAAATTGGTCCCAAGGTGTGGTAAATTCGATGTTAAACTATGTATGTTGCCTGATATTTGCCTATATATATATATATATATATATATATATATATATATATGAGTGTGTGTGTGTGAGTATGTGTGTGCGTATGTGTGTGTGTGTACGTATAATGCATATATATACATATAGATTATATATATATATTGCATATATTTAAGAATTTACAACAAAATCTACTCTACATAGTATGCCATAAGAAAATAGGTCTTCTTTTAACACCGTCTAAATGCAAAACAGTGAAAAGAAGACGAATCAGAGAAAACCGTCTCAGAAAGAACAAAGCTCTACGAGAACAGATAGATAAGCAGAAAACAAGCCACTCAGAGGAAAGAATTAAGCAAATTTTTGTCACTCTGGTGAGGTTAGTGTCACCCCAAGGATCCAACACCTTACCTGAAGACTCAATGGCAGGAACACCTGTTTGGTAAAGAGAAAAAAAGGCAGAAACGTGCTATTAGTGAGTTAGTTAATCCAGTTAGGGTACTTTTCAAAAATTTGATAAAATGAAAACACCATCAGATGTGAGGTAAGGTTGTTTTTTAACAAATCACCAGTGGATAGTATCAAGACGCGGGTTTGCGAGTTGGGTTTTTTTTCGTGGTGGACAAAAGGAAATTGTATTTAAATTTTTATGGTCTCAGGACGTTTTCTATTACATATATGTATGTATGTATATATATAATATATATATATATATATATATATATATATATATATATATATATATACATCCACATCTTGTAAACATATATGGGATATATGATTGTTTTTTAGTAATTATTTTTTGTTAGCATATACATATACGCATACATTGGAAAATACGATATGATTTCGTACAATTACTATTTGTGAGCAAGTTTAACTCAAAATATTTGAGAAGCTGAAACAAATATCATCTTCCTTTTTGTCCACCACACGCATGTTATCTGAAAGAAAAAATGGGAAGAATTGCCTCTAAATTCATGGGTTACATCACTCACAAACGAAAATAAATAAATAAATATAAACCGCTTATGCTTTATTCATTGCATAAGTAAAAAGCTTTCTATGATCTGAAGACATCAACACCACCAGAAGATTTGGCTGGAAAAGGTGTCGACGAAAACTTCCGGGACATTCAGTTATTGTTCCCCTGAATCATTAGTAAAGCAAATCACACGACAGAAGAAATAAGCCATTGTATCAGTCGCATTGTCGTAGAGAATGAACTGTCTCACGCGGTCATGTTAGTTGCAGCTGCTAGTCGCAACCATTTCTAAAAGTCTAAAGAAAACACACAAAACGTCCCTTCTCATGCAAGTTCTTTTAATCAAAGCTCCTCGAGAAAGCACAAACACACACAAACGTCACACTTCACTGCAACATATGACGAAAGTAGAAGGCTGTTTGTTAAGACACGTAGACGAAAGGTTACATAGCAAGGAATAAAACTTTTCAGAACATTAACAAGCCATGTAATCACGATTTAGTCCATGCATCAGAAGCTGACTCCATTCCAGTCAGTTGGAGAAAAGGGTGTTAGTACTGCAGAAACCACCAAATTTAAAAAAAAAAATGTTCCTTTTATGTGATTTTTTTTTTTTTTTTTTTTTTTTTGGCGGGGGTAGAAGTCGCCTTTTGTGGGATGTCTGTCCGTTTTCTATGCGGCGGCTCTAAAGAGGTTGCCAACAGTGGCAAACTTCTTACCGCTCTCTGCTACGTGAGGTTTGGCCTCCTTATTCAGCCCGTTCGTGTTGTGATTATCATGATCACTTATTTCTTCATCATCATCATCATCATCTTCCTCTTCATAATCTCCCACGGAGGAAGGCATAGCCGTATTGGTTGTAGACGGAGTTGTAGGGGCGGTTGTGGTGGTGCTTGTAGTGGTAGTGGTGGTTGTAGTAGTGGTTGTTGTTGTTGTTGTTGTTGTAGGAGGTCCTGAAATAACACCTGGTTCATCTACCACACGAAAACAACAATTTTTTCTTTCTCTTGGCTGGTTAAAAAGGAACTGTTTATGTTTTCCTGTTTATTGAATTGGCTTCAAAATCAAGGTTCTACGTTTACGAGAATATTTACATACTAAAGTACAAATAAAGGCATTCCAGATATATGTATATTTTTTTTACGATGGCAAATTGATGCAAACGGTCAAACAATACGTGAACATCGAAACTACCTACAGGAAATAACAAAAGTACAGAGAAATGCGTAATAACAATACATTGTGAAACATGCATCTAAAACTCCTTGGATATAGTATATATTCTATATATATATATACTATATATATATATATAATATATATATATATATCATATAATATATATATATATATATATATATATATATATATATATGAGGTAAAATCCACAATTACATTATGATGAAGTCCACAGCAAATTGGACTAAAGCTACAATATATATATATATATATATATATATATATATATATATATATGTGTGTGTGTGTATATATATATATATATATATATATATATATATATATATATATATATATATATATATATTGATTCTATATACTATGTTTTGTAACATGCATTTCATTGTGCATTTTACCTCACATTTACTAGAAGTGCGACACAGTACTTTTATGTTCACATATGCATATATATATATATAGTATATATATATATATATATGATATATATATAATATATATAATATATTGTATATATATATATGTGTGTGTGTGTGGTGTGTGTGTGTGTGTGTGTGTTTCTGACAACCCAGGCTTCTTTTTGTATCCAAGAGAGAGAGGGTCACAGTCCACACAGCCCAACAAAAGCAGAAAATAAAATAAATTTCATCAAAGGTTAAACTACAACTCTGACGGAAACTGATGAATAGGACTCATGATGAAAGAAGAATTTCGGAAATCGAATCCCTCACACGCCGGAACTGACAAAGGGAACCGTTTGAAAAACGAAAGTAAAATACGAAGAAAGTTAAACAGGACTTTCTCTCAAAAGGTAACTTATCCGGCCTTCCTCAACTCTACAAACAAGTTCAAAAGATTTGATTTTTCATTTATTTTTTACTGATCTGATTTCAGTTTCCAGATGTATGGATATAATTGTTTTATCTTTATTATTTATTATTATTTTATTATTATTATTATTATTATTTTTTTATTTTTAAATTTTTATTTTTTTTTTTTTTGCTCTATCACAGTCCTCCAATTCGACTGGGTGGTATTTATAGTGTGGGGTTCCGGGTTGCTCTGCCTCCTTGCATCCTGCCTCCTTAGGAGTCCATCACTTTTCTTACTATGTGTGCCGTTTCTAGGATCACACTCTTCTGCATGAGTCCTGGAGCTACTTCAGCCTCTAGTTTTTCTAGATTCCTTTTCAGGGATCTTGGGATCGTGCCTAGTGCTCCTATGATTATGGGTACGATTTCCACTGGCATATCCCATATCCTTCTATTTCTATTTTCAGATCTTGATACTTATCCTTTTTTCCATCTCTTTCTCTTCAACTCTGGTGTCCCATGGTATTGCGACATCAATGAGTGATACTTTCTCTTGACTTTGTCAATCAACGTCACGGTCTCTGGTCTGTTTGCATGTATCACCCTATCCGTTCTGATACCATAGTCCCAGAGGATCTTTGCCTGATCGTTTTCTATCACTCCTTCAGGTTGGTGCTCGTACCACTTAATTACTTGCAAGGTAGCTGATGTTTCTTGCACAGGCTCCAGTGGAGGGCTTTTGCCACTGAATCATGCCTCTTTTTGTACTGGTTCTGTGCAAGTGCCGGACATTCACTTGCTATCTGGTTTATGGTTTCATTTTTCGTATTGCACTTCCTACATAGGGGGAGAGATGTTATTTCCGTCTATTGTACTTTGAACATATCTGGTTCTTAGGGCCTGATCTTGTGCCGCTGTTATCATTCCTTCAGTTTCCTTCTTTAGCTCTCCCCTCTGTAGCCATTGCCAATTGTCATCGCTGGCTAGTTCTTTAGTCTGTCTCATGTATTGTCCGTGCATTGGTTTGTTGTGCCAGTCCTCTGTTCTGTCTGTCTTTTTCCTGTCTCTGTATATTTCTGGGTCTTCGTCTACTTTTATTAGTCCTTCTTCCCATGCACTCTTTAGCCACTCGTCTTCACTGGTTTTCAGATATTGCCCCAGTGCTCTGTTTTCGATGTTGACGCAGTCCTCTATACTTAGTAGTCCTCTCCCTCCTTCCTTTCGTGTTATGTATAGTCTGTCGTATTTGCTCTTGGGTGTAGTGCTTTGTGTATTGTCATTTGTTTCCTGGTTTTCTGATCTATGCTGCGGAGTTCTGCCTTCGTCCATTCCACTATTCCTGCGCTGTATCTGATTACTGGCTCTGCCCATGTGTTTATGGCTTTTATCATATTTCCGGCGTTGAGTTTTGACTTGAGTATCGCCTTGAGTCTCTGCATATATTCTTTCCTGATCGTGTCCTTCATCTCTTGGTGTTTTATATCTCCTCCTTCCATTATTCCCAGGTATTTATATCCTGTCTCATCTATGTGTTTGATGTTGGTCCATCTGGTAGCTTATCCCTTCAGTTCTTGTTACTTTGCCTTTTTGTATGTTGACTAAGGCGCATTTTTCTATTCCAAACTCCATCCTGATGTCCCCAGATACAATCCTTACAGTCTGGATTAGGGTATCTATTTCCTTGATGCTCTTACCATACAGCTTGATGTCGTCCATGAACATCAGATGGTTGATTTTGTTGCCTCTTTTCTTGAGTTGGTACCCGGCATCCATCTTCTGTAGTACTTTTGTCATGGGAATCATGGCTACTACGAAGAGTAGTGGGGACAGTGAGTCGCCCTGGAAGATCCCTCTCCTGATATTTAACCTCTGCCTAGTCTTATCCAGAGCTTTGTAAGTTAATTATTATTATATTATTAGTTATTATTATTATATTATATTAATAATATTAATTATTATTAATTAAAAAAATTTATTTATCCAATAATAATAATAATAATAAAATAATAATAATAATAATAATAATGTTATTTTAGTTTTGTTCATGGATAAATAGATTTCCAATAATAATAATAAAATAATGATAATAATAACAACTATTATTATTATTAATATTATCCACAACATCGCCGAATCAAACGTCCCAATTGGATTCAGTCAAAGGAGGAACGCCGTGTGCTTGCTTTGTGGGAACTGGGGAGGGGGGGCCGGGGGAGATCTGGTCTTTTGGGGATATGTTGGGTGGCTGTGGGGGAGGTTTGGTTAAGACCAACTAGCCATTACCCAGAAGTCTGTTTAATCACCTTAGCTGTAACGCAAACTCGGGAAATCTCATTGTGGTCGGTCAAAAGAGATTATAGGCTATTATTCCCCTCAGTAGGCCTAAAAGAGGCTTTACCCATTCGAAGTTTACCAGCTGGAAAAAATGACTCGGGCTGTTGGGTAAACCAGAGAGAGAGAGAGAGAGAGAGAGGTACCAAATTTTCTCTTTTGATAAACTTTTGCTCTCGTATGTGAGAAAATATCTATTAATTTGCTAAACATTATTCCCATCGAAACAGATATTTATATAATTAGAGAGAGAGAGAGAGAGAGATGAGAGGGAGCAGAGAGAGAGAGAGAGAGGCCCGAGAGAGAGAGAAATGCATGAGTCGACTGAAAGTATTGGATATGTTTTGGTTTCACAAAGGATATCCGTGGAGTGACATCTTTTTGATAAATTGCCCGTACATTCTCTTCAAAAAATACATTTGTTTGGTGTTTTGGTATTTATTTAATTTTGCTATTTCGTTTATTTCTTATTATTTTGACGTAGTTTTTGTCACTTACTTTCATTGCTTGGATAGGCCAAAAGAAGTGGACTTATATATAAAAGAAAAAAACTAAAAACTTTTCAGTATAACAATTATATATATATATATATATATGATATATGTATATATATATATATATATACTATATATATATATATATATATATATATATATATATATATACATACACACACACACACAGACACACACACAGCCACACACACACATGTATATATATATATATATATATATATATATATATATATATATATATATATATATATATATATATGTGTGTGTGTGTGTGTGTGTGTGTGTGTGTGTATGTATAATATATCATATATGAGTCATATCACATTACCGTGATTCATATACGTACATTGAGCTACAAATGTCCTTTAATATCTAATTCGCTCTACCCCGGAATTAATATATTTTCATATTTGTTAACCGAAAGGGATTTTTTATTCTTTAAACTTCACTGTGCGTCCTAAATTTGTTGGGTTCGATGGTTCGCGTCCGTGAGTCGGCAAATTTCTTATCGACTAAAAAAAAATTCCCCTTCGGTTAACATATTTGTAAATATATTAATTCCGAGGTAGAGCGAATTAGATATTAAAGGACATTTGTAGCTCGATGTATATATATCATTATAAATACACATATAGTACACACACACACACACACATATATATATATATTATAATAATAATATTTATATATAATATCTTATATTATATATTTTTTATATATATAATATATATATATATATGTATATGCATATATAGACATATATTAGCTTTCCGCTTTTGGGGCTAATAATTCTTTTGTTTTTCTTTTATCATTTAATTATCTTTATTCAATTTAGTTATAACTTTTGCTTATTTATGAACGACCCCAGAGTAAGAAGCAACTTCATGAATACCTGTAGGTACATGAACCCAAAAATAGTAAAATACACAAAAAAAAAAACGCCCTGCACTTCTTAAGGGAGATCAGATTATTTCTGACTTGTCAGCCATTATTATGCAATAATGGAAGTTTTGAATGTAACGTAAGTTAAATATACATACTACACATGCCTCGTTAGCATTTGAGGATATGGTGAGGTAATCGACAGACCAAATAATGGCTCGAAATGTTTGAAATTTACATTTAAAAAAAAAAAAAAAAAAAAAAAAAAAAAAAAAACATTATATATATATATAGATATATATATATATATATATATATATATATATATATATATATATATATATATATATATATATATATATACATACATACATATATTTGTAAGCCACAAGGAATCTCCCGTCAGTGAATACTCTATATTGAAACTTATTGCCTGACCAACTGCTCTCCCAAACGTGGACGAATCAGAGACTCTCTCTCTCTCTCTCTCTCTCTCTCTCTCTCTCTCTCTCTGCCCCTAGTGGAATCCATCTTCATTTCAATAGATGTTCATTCTCAATAATAACTCTGTACGAGGCATTTCGAAAAGCATAGTCACTGAAGTCTGCGTTTTCATTTGCTTTCGTGAGTGATCAGTGAGAGAGAGAGAGAGAGAGAGAGAGAGAGAGAGAGAGAGAGAGAGAGAGAGAGAGGAAAATATTTTTTGTATGAGAGACAGAAAATTGATGAAATTTTAATTTCGTACGTGAGAACAAATCTATACATTTTATCTACATTCAACATTATTCACACACTACCAGAGATCTGTTATAAATATAAAGAGAGAGAGAGAGAGCAAACTATCTTCTGTATGAGAGAGAGAAAATTGATAAACTTTTGCTCTCGTATCTCTCGTATGTGAGGAAAACTATTTTTCTATTAAACATTAGTCATAGAGGGGTATGGGGAGAGAGAGAGAGAGAGAGAGCTGGCAAACTAAAAGAGACAAGTGAAACTATACTTGACAAACAGACAGACAAGCATACAGACAATGTGTTTTCAGTGCGAATGGAACCTTCTTTCATTTCATCTTTCCCTTTCGCCTTAGGACGTGGAAGTTTAGAGAGAGAGAGAGAGAGAGAGAGAGAGAGAGAGAGAGAAGGGCTCTTCATTCACTCTATTTATCCCCATACGCGATATTCTCATCTCTCTCTCGACACAAGGTCAACAATGGCCTCTTGTTTGATCAACGGTGAAGGGAGGGAGCGAATCTCAAATAGGTCAAGTGCCTCCGGCCAGATTCTCTCCGGGGACCAAAAAAAGTGTCACACAACAGTTATAAAAAATTGAGGAAGAAGAAGAAGAAGTAGGAGAACAAGTAACAGAAGAATGGAAATGAAGGAGAAGCCCGATGGGCACGGTTTGCATTTGTTTCACGGAGAGAGAGAGAGAGAGAGAGAGAGAGAGAGAGAGAGCTGAGTGGTTGGGGGGGAGGCGATTTCAATTGGTAACGTAACGTGAGGATGACGTAGTTGATGTTCCAATTTTAATCTCTTCGATGGATATCTGAATCCTCGTAAGAAAATTATAAATATTCCACTAAAATTATAAAAATCACAAGAGGATGCTGCTGCTCTTATGAACCTTCATACCTAAATGAGAAATTGAAATGAAAATCTTAATAGTCTGAGGTGCTCAGACCTAAGCGCAGACATATTCCTGTTTCAGAATTCCGTCTATATTATTCAAGTGAAAGTGGCATAGACTCTACATAGTACAACAAGCGAAGTCTAATTGAATCTTGGAATTAGTTCTATAAAGCAGCTTGGGAGCTGGTACACAGTCCCAATCAGTCCTATGTTTACCGAGACACACAGACACGCTGTTGGGATTAATCTTCAGGATTAGCCTAAGCTTAGCAGTGGGTACAATAATGTATTTGCCGGTTTCCAAACCAAAGCACTAAAGTCCTCTCCCAGAAGTCACAGAGCAGACTTGTTTTCACTGTAGCTTAAACGTTTCCTTCCCCCCGACCACTTGGCCCCCGTCCCAACAAAAAAAAGTTTATCTTATTAGATTTATTCTCTCGTGACGAGGAAAGGGGGGAGTATAAACGTTTCAGAACGTTTATCCAATCAGCAGAATTTCGGGAGGATAAGCATCGAACGTGGAATAGGGGAAACAAACTTTTCAAAACATTTATCCAAACAGGAGAATTTCGGGAGGAAAATACCCAACCAGAAAAGGGTGGATATAAACGTTTCGGAACGTTTATTCATCAGGAGAATTTCGAGAGGATAAACATTATCCGAGGAAAGGTGTAATATAAACGTTTCAGACGTATATCCAATCAGGAGAATTTTGGGAAGATAAACATCGAATGGGGGAAAGAGTGGATATAAACATTTCAAACCATTTACCCAATCAGGGGGATTTCGTGAGGATAAGCATCGAGCGAGGAAAGGGGCAATACAAACGCTTCAAAACGTTTATCCAATCATGAGAATTTTTGATGATACGAACCAATCGGGAAAGGTGGAATATAAACGCTTCAAAACGTTTATCCAGTCAGGAGAATTTTGGGAAGATAAACATCGAATGGGGAAATTGTGGATGCAAACGTTTCAGAACATTTATGCAATTAAGAGAATTTTGGGATCAGAAGCATCGAATGGGAAAAATGTGAATATAAACGTTTCAAAACATTTTATCCAATCAGGAGGGTTGGGGGGGGGGGGGGGGGGGGGGGCGGGGGGGGGGGGGGGGGGGCGGAATATAAACATTTCAAAACGTTTATCCAATCAGGAGAATGTCTGGAGGATAAGGTGGATGGATTGGTACTTTCCGATTGGCAGATGCCGGAACAGGGAGACAAATCACCGAGTTTTGAGCAGCAGCGTTTTGTGTTTGTCGGCGAATGTATTTATTTGCTCTTGGGTGAGGAGAGATGCTTTGTTTATTATTTTTTTTTTTTTTTTGGGGGTATTTTTTGCTTCTTGTGGTAGTTTTCGTTTTTTTGTGGTATTTTGTTTGTTTCGTCTTTGTGTTTGCCATTTTCTGCCTCTTCTGTTTACTATCATTATAATTGCAATTTTCTTTTTCGTTGTTGTTGCAAATACAATACTTCTCTTTTAGTATCATTTATAGTTACAAATATTAATGCAAATAGGTTATATGCTAAAAGATATTCCGCTATATGCATAAGCAAACGATTAGAGAGGAACAAAGTTAATTTCAAGATGATAAAATAAAACATACACACACACACACACATAAAACAAAGAAAAATACACCCAAAACGACTTCATTATAGACACAAAACCTTTCAAAATTTTAAGATCTTCCCTTTTTAAAATCTTCTCTTTTTAAGTTTTAAGCTCTTCCCTTTTCAAGATATTCGCTTTTTAAGATCTTCCTTTTTAAGATCTTTGCTTTTGAAACTCTTCCCTTTTCATAATGTTTCCCTTTTCAAAATATTCCTTTTTTAAGCTCTTCCCTTGTTTAAGAACTTCTCTCTTTAGGATATTCCATTTCTTAAATCTTCTCTCTTTAAGGTTTTACCTTTTCAAAATCTTCCCTTTTTAAGAATTTGCCATTTTTAAAATCTTCCCTTTTTAAGATCTTCCCTTTGTAGACTAGAGGCCGGTGGTTTTATTGAGGAAGATCTGAACCCCTCCTGAGGCACATCTCCCAAGGCCCAAAATCTTCCCGTCAGAGGAGGAAGAAGAGAGAGACAGGGGTTTGGGGTTGGGGGCGGTGCGGGGGGGGGGGGGGGGGGGATGGGGGCGGGTGGCTAATGGTTTTTGTTTACAGGGGAAATCTCGACCAGTGACAAACGACTC
>NC_061109.1:56736997-56741997 GCF_015104395.2 Macrobrachium nipponense
TTGTCTATCTGTCCACACTTTTTTTTCTGTCCGACCTCAGATCTTGAAACCACTGAGTTTTTTTTTTAAATTTAAAGTTAACGTTAGCCATAATCGTGCGTCTGGCAACGATTTAGGACAGGCCACCACCGAAAGATGGATTTATTTTCGGTGGCCTTGATTATACGCCGTTTGGAAAACTCGATTGACACGAAGAAACTTAGCGCATTCGTTATTTGTTCATTACATTTTCGTTTTGGACCATACGAATTCAACCAGGTGTAGCACATTCACATCAACCGTGCATTTGATGTCTAGGCCCGTCCCTTACGACGCTCCTGATTGGCTGTTGATTAGCCAGTCACATGACTGGAAACTCAGTCTCTCGGGAGAGTTCACATAGGCGGGATGTATGCTCCACCTCTTTCATACACACACACACACACACACACACACACAATCCAACAGCTGTGAACAGGTTCCCTTTTGAAAGATGTATCCCTCAGGAGAAGTGGAACATAGATCCTACTCATGTGAACTCTCGAGAGAGACTGGGAGTTTCCAGCCATGTGATTAGCATATCATCAACCAATCAGGAGCGTCGTAAGGGACTGGCCAAGACATCATGTGCACGGGTGACGTGAATCTACTATAGGACA
The DNA here is from genome assembly GCF_015104395.2 of Macrobrachium nipponense. Lineage (NCBI taxonomy): Eukaryota > Metazoa > Arthropoda > Malacostraca > Decapoda > Palaemonidae > Macrobrachium > Macrobrachium nipponense. Next base: position 56,737,636 of record NC_061109.1, read on the forward strand.
CAGCATTATCTGCGAAATCTCTCCACTTTCTCTAGTTGAAAGCATACAAATTCTATTATGAAATTGACCAAGTAAAACTAGTTTCCTTTTCACAAATAGTTTATGGAAAATTGCGGCCACATAACTTCATGAGAGTGATCTATTTCATGGCTCCTTTGATATTCTTAAAAATCAAAGGATGATTCGATTTCTAATTTAAAGCAAATACCCATCCGGACAAACGATACCTTGTTTTATTTTATCAGTGGGATACCAATTAGAGGAGTGACATACTGGATCTGAGAGAGAGAGAGAGAGAACGGAGAGAGAGACGAGAGAGAGGAGAACATTACCTTACCTTAAAGGACATTACAGTTCGTTGGAGTGCCCCAGGTCCCTCAGTGTGAGGCGCCTCTTAACGTCTACAAGAGAGTTGCTAGCACATCTTCGGTATTATTTTGCATCTTCCAATCTTGGTATGGTCTGGGATGCAGTTTAGATATTTGTCGAGCTTATTCTTAAAACACATCTACGCTCACTCCTGATATATTCCTCAGATGAGCTGGCAACGCATTGAATAGACGCTGCATTATCGATGCTGGTGCGTAGTGGGATTAATGTCCTGTGTGCTTTCCTTATTTTTCCTGGTATAGTTTTGGGCACTATTAATCTACCTCTGCTTGCTCTTTCTGATATTTTTAGTTCCATGATATTTTCTGTATTCCTTCTATCTGTTTCCATGCCTGAATTATCATGTAGCGTTCTCTTCTCCTTTCTAGACTATATAATTTTAGGATTGTAGTCTTTCCCAGTAGTCTAGGTCCCTTAACTTCTTCTATTCTAGCTGTAAAGGACCTTTGTACACTCTCTATTTGTGCAATACCTTTTGATAGTGTGGGTACCATATCATATTGCAATATTCAAGTGGACTACGAACATATGTTTTATAAAGCATAATCATGTGTTCAGCTTTTCTTGTTTTGAAGTGCCGTAACAACATTCCCATTTTTGCTTTACATTTTGCCAACAGAATGCTATTTGATCATTGCATAACATGTTCCTATTCATCATCACACAAGGTCTTTAACTGCTTCCTATTTGTGATTGTCATTATTAGGTCCCCTATATGCATATAGCCTTTCCTTCTCTGTCTCCATAATTTATTGATTCAAATTTATCAGAGTTAAATACCATCCTATTTACCTCTGCCCAATCATATATTTTGTTAAGGTCTCTTGTAGAGCGTTTCCTATCTTCATCACAAGTAATTTCTCTACTTATTCTTGTGTCATCAGCGAAACTACTCACTACCGAATCCTTAACATTACTGTCTATGTCTTCAATCATAATAACAAAACAATATTGCAGCTAGCACTACCTTGTGGCACACCGGATATTACCTTGGGTTCATCCGATTTCTCATCGTTTGCAATAACTATGTTTTCTGTTGTGTAAAAATCTTTTTAACCATCTTCCTACTTTATCTACGATATTGTGTTTTCTAATTTCTTTGCTAATATATTATGGTCTACTTTGTCAAAAAGCTTTGCAAAGTCTAAATAAACCACATCTGTTTCATTTCCGCTTTTCATATTTTTGAATATGTTCTCACGGTGGACTAACAGTTGGGTTTGTGTACTTTTTCCGGGTACGAAACCGTGTTGTCCTATATTAAACAAATTATTTTTATTAAATGTTTCATAATATTTTTCTTCATACCCTTTCATACATTTTCATAATATGTGATGTTAGACTCACGGCCTATAATTACTTGCCTCTAGTCTTGATCACTTTGAAAGTAGGGGTGATATATGCTAATTTGTGCTCATCATAAATCTTGCCTGTATCTACACTTTGTCTTAATAATATTGCAAGTGGCTTTGCGATAGAATGAACTACTTTCTTTAACAAAATAGCAGGGACTCCATCCGGCCTGCAGCAGCTCATTTTTAATTTCATTAATTGCTGCACAATATCAGCTTCATAATTTCTATGTCAGCTAAATATTCACTATTTTCTTCCCTTACTTCTATATCATTATCTTCATTATCTATTCTAGGGGTGAATTCTCTCTTATATCGTTCTGCCAGTATGTTGCAAATTTCCTTTTTTTTTCAATCGTTAATCTCCCTTCAATTCTCAGAGGGCCTATTTCTATTCTTCTTTTATTCATCTTCTTCGCATATGAGTATAATAGTTTGGGGTTTTGTTTTGCTTGATATTTAATAGGGTTTTTCTTCCAAGTCCCGTTTTTTTCATCTTTTCTTTGATTGTATAATCTTTTGTTCTGCATTTTCTATCTTACTTTTTAGTTCTATAACTTTCCATGCATTTTTTTCTTTTGCAAGACCTTTTTTCCACTTCTGATTTTCTGGAACAAGATCCTTCTGTCTCTTTGGTATGCATGAATGATGTTTACTTTCTTCTTCGGTATATATTTTTCCACTATTTTCTCCAATATTTTATATAATATCTCCGTATTTACCCTTATGTCATCACTTACGAAATGTTATCCAATCTTTGTTTAATTCTTCATTAATTTCTGACCATTTTATATTTTTACTGTAGAAGTTGTATTTTCCATATCCTTCCCACTTTTTCATATCTTGCTTATCTCTATTTCACTTGCTTTGGAATGAACTGTTAATTCTATGACATTTATGGTTGAAATACTCTCATTATAAACTATTATTTCTTTAACATAATTCATCTCGTTCACAAATACTAGGTCTAAAGTATTTTCCTTTCTTGTTGGCAGGTGATTTATTTGTTGAATGTTGTATTCTAGTAGCATATCTAATAGCTTTTCAAATTGCCTCTTATCTTCTGCACTATATTACTCTCTTTTTTTATATGTATAAGTACAACCACAATCTCCTATTCGTTCTTTCCATTCTACGAAAGGAAAGTTGAAGTCACCAGATAGGAGAATAGTCCAGTCCTTGTGATTTCTACATATATCATCCAATTTTTCAATTATTAAGTCAAAACTCTTTAGTATTAGGAGGTCTATATATTACTATGTTCATCAATTTTTCAGATTCAAATTCTACCGCTATTAGTTCACATTCTGAGTTACTATATTTCTCATATATTTTTTCCTTGTTTTTGTCTTTCCCATATATTGCGGTTCCCCACTTGATTCCTATTTTTTTCTATCTGATCTATAAGTTTGGAAACCCTTTATTTGATCATCATTCCCAGTCTCTTGGGAATACCAGGTTTCACTTATATTCATATCTATTTTCTTTTCATTTTGGGTTAGTTCTTCTAAGTACTCTATTTTCTTTTTGAGTTACTCGTAACTAAACCTGCGCATTCATCACTATGATGGTTTGCGTGTTTTTCTCCTTCATTTAATACTGGTAGTAATAAGGATTTTCCCATGTCTCTTTCCTGTTCTGGTATGTTGTTCTTTTTTTCATTTCCAGAAAATTCTGACATTAAAAATCCAACTTTTCCATAATATTTGATCTTCCTTCATCATAATTATTCATTTTGTGTCTGAATCTGCAATTTTCTCCGTTTCTGCAATCCTCTTGCATAATAAATACAGTTATTATCTCTTGAGTAGAATTTCGGAGCTGATGCTTTGAAATTTTTTGCTGCACACTCTGCATATCTCATTGGTGGTTTGCTTTTCTCTTTTACCTGATATTCTTGATTTCTCTCTTTATTTGTTTCTTTCTTATTTTGGATTTTATTACTTGGTTGGTTATTTATTTGATTATGATTCATGGCTACAGGGTGCATATATTTGCATTTTTTGTCGAACTTACATCCTTTTCCTTCTTTTGGTTTTAGGTTTTTACATATTTTTGGATGCAGATCTCTGCAATCATCCATATCCATCTAAGTATGCACATTTACCATATATTTCATAGTTTTGACATATCTTAGGATGTTTGTAGTAACATCTTTCTCCAAATCTGCATTCCCTCTTTTCAAAAGGTTGCAGATTTTGTCTTTCTTGTCTATTTTTTTTCCTCTTTCCCGTCATTGTGTAGATCTGGGTAGAGCCTCTTCGGGATTTGCTTTTCTGTTGTCATATCGTAATTTATTTTCTTCGTAGGTATGCTGCTTATTGCCTCATATGTAGTATCAATGAGTATCTCTGCATCCATACTTTTATCTTGTTCTTTGTTTTCCTTATTTTTTTCTGTCATTTCATTTTGTTTACTTCTTCTTCTTCCGTTTTCCTCTTCTTCCTTTTTATTCTTCTTCTTCCTCTTCCTCCTTCTTCTTCCAATCCTCAACTAGTTTGTACATTTCAATCATGATTTAATAACAAATTGTAATATCCATGATAGACAAATGCTTGAACAAAAAAATTATTGTATTCTTTTCTCAAATCTTGTATTAACCTCAGCACAACTGGGGATG
>NC_061109.1:56759497-56764497 GCF_015104395.2 Macrobrachium nipponense
GTGATTAATTTTTTTATGGATTGAGAAATCGGGGACAAAATGCTATTAATTTTGAATGTATAAAGAAATTAAAAACAAAACGTTAATAGATTTGCATTTACATAAAAACGGAGGGCAATATGTTATCAATTTTGTATCTATGAATAAACTGAAAATAGCATGTTATTAACTTTGTATATATAAATATATTTAAAACAAAGTTTTATTAATTTTGTATTGATAAAGAAATTGAGGACAAAAGCAAATAATTTTCTGATTATATAGAAATTGAAGGCAAAATGTAATTAATTTTGGGTTTATAAAGAAATAATGTAATTAAGTTTGAATTTATGAAGGACTTGAGGACAAAATGTAATAATTTTTGTATTATACAGAAAAAGATGCAAAAATGTTATAAATTTAGAAAACAGCTGAAGCCAAAATGTAAATTTTGCATTCATAAAGAAAATGTAAACAAAATGCTGATAATTTATATTAATTCAGATGTTACTAAGTAAGAACTTTTCATATTCTTTTGTTCTCAAGTGTAGTTTCTGCTTACAAACGAAAGACAAACTAATTCTGTGACATGGAACTGCATAATGATAATAATAAAAGATACTTTAGGGCTATGGTATCAGAACAGATAAGGTGATACGTGCAAATAGACCAGACGTGACGTTGATTGACAAAATCAAGAAGAAAGTATCACTCACTGATGTCGTAGTACCATGGGACACCACAGTAGATGATAAAGAAAAAAGAAATAAGAAGGATAAGGGATATGTCAGTGGAAATTGGACCCATAATCATAGGAACACTAGGCAAGATCCCAAGATTCCTGAAAAGGAACCTGGAAAAAATAGATGACGAAGTAGCTCCAGGACTCATGCAGAGGAGTGTGCTCCTAGAAACAGCACACATAGTGAGAAAAGTGATGGACTCCTACGGAGGCAGGACGCAACCCGGAATCCCACACTACAGATATCTCCCAGCAGAGTAGAATGACTGAGATAGAAAAATAATAGTAATAATAACTAAAGAAAGACGACGACCATAAAGGATGGATTCAGCTTAGCGAATTTTTCTTCGCGTTATCGGAGAAGAAAGAGTCACAGGCAGACTTACTTAAAAAGAAAAAAGAAATAGGCTGAGAATTGGCGAAATAACTTCGGAATAAAAATACCAAAATCGACAAAAAAAAGAATCAAAATCAAAGGAAGGAAAACAGAGAGAGAGAGAGAGAGAGAGAGAGAGAGAGAGAGGAGAGAGAGAGACCACGAATGTAGAATTTACTGAGGAGGGAAAATAATCTTTAAAATATGAACGAAAAGCGACGACCAAGATTTCGGAAATCAAAAAATGAAGCAAATTTGCGGCGGGGTTTGAAACCAAGCTTCGGAAAAAGTCTACTCCGGTTTGATTATCGGGATTTGCCGATAGAGGAAAGAAAAAAGGAGAATAAGAATACTTTCATATAAGAGAGAGAGAGAGAGAGAGGGAGAGAGAGAGAGAGAGGGGGGGGTGGAGGGAGAATGGGATAACTTCAATTTCAGGTGATGAGAACCGCTGGATTAGGAGTGAAGATATACATTTTGGTGAAAATAGCAAATCCTGGATTAGGCCGATTAAAAAAAAATGAGAGAGAGAGAGAGAGAAAAAAAAACCCTCGCGGGCGAATGTTATGATGGCGCTAAAGCGCGAATATGGAATAATAAAATTCTTTTGAGCCCTGGACAGAAGGAACAGAAGGAGAAGAAGAAAGAGAAGTAGAAGAAGAAAAAGGCGAAGGCGAAGAAGAAGAAGACGAAGAAAGAGAGGAAGAAGATGAAGAAGAAGAAGGAGAGAAATAGGAGAAGTCGGGAAAGGACAGAAATGGATTTTATTGCTGGAATACGCCAGACACCGAGCGGAGAATACTAAGCAGAAGGAGGTCTGCCGCCTTCGAGTGCGAACTTCTTCGGAAAGAGCCCTGGATTCCTGTGACGTATGGGCAGTGGTTTATCCCGAAGGAGTCACTGATGGTGCGGTGTTCTCAAAGTGATTGGATTTCCTCGTGCACCTCTTAATACTTTTAAACATATTCGTAAATTCTTACGTTTATCTGCGTTAATGCAGACATGCTCAGATGGAAATATATAAATAAATCTAATAAGTATATTACCTAAAATTTTTTTTACGATATCCATACCTAACAATTGACATTCTTGATCCATAAATATATTTATAATCATTACGTTTATGCAGGCATATGAAGGTGTAAGTAAATGTATTAAAAAACCTCATACTTGAATATATTTGGGGTTTTTCCAACATCCACACCAACAATCAGCGTCAGGTTGACGTTTTATCTCATATCTTCTGATACTTTTCTAACGAAAATTCTTCTGTTTCTTTCTGTTTAAATTTGAATACTTTGCTATATTTCCAGTCAGGCAACAGTGTAAACTTAATTGCCCTCAAAAGTTTATTTTTATGCCTGTAATAGGAAGCTACACACATCTCAATATAAACAGTTTAAGGAACAGATACAAAGACATACTTATCAGACGCTCAGCTCTTACGATATAAAATTATAAGGGCGAAAATACCATCACCATATCAATATCCTTCTTTCCCCATGATTTGAGGGGATGGAGAGGGGGTTTCTGGGGAGTGGGGAGGTGCGGGGAGTTGTTAGGTGTATAGAGTGGGGAGTTGTGTGGAGGGAGAAGGTGTGGGGAATGGGGAGTAGTGTAGAGTGGGGAGGTGTTGGGAATGGGGAGTTGTAGGAAGTGGGGAGGAGTGGGGAGTGTGGAGATGTCAAAAGTGGGGAGAGTTTGGCGAGTGAGGAGTTTTGGGGTGTGAGGAATGGTGAGGTGCATGGAATGGGGAGTTGTGGGGGACAGGAGAGTTGTGGGTAGTGGAGTGGTGTTGGGGTGGGGAGATGTGGGTGGGAGTGGGGTATGTGGGGGAGTGAGGAGCCGGAGATGATGGGATGGAGGAGGAGTGTGGGAGTGGGGAGGTGAATGGGTTGGGGAGTTGTTGTGGGGAGTGGGTTTGGGGAGTGGGGAGTGGTGTGGGGAAATGGGAAGGAGTGGGGAATGGGGAGTGTGGAGTTGTGGGGAGTTGTGGAGAGTGGAGTGAGAGTTCTGGGCAGTCGGGAGGTGTGGGTAGTAGGGAGTTGGTAGTTGTGAGGAGTGGGTAATTGTGGGCAGTAGGAAGCGGAGAAGTGTGGGGATGTACCGGATCATTCAGGGTCAGTCAGGAGAGGTCTTTTTCGGGTATCAGGACCACCTGACATAGGGGGGTGACAGGCTGAAGTAAGGGGGAGGGGGAAGAAAGGAAAAGGCGGGGTGGGGGTTGGAGGGGATGGGCTTGCGAGGAAAGGCAGTGCACATTCGAAGCTGTGATTAATGAGTCTGCCATTACTCTTTTTACCCGACACCTTTCAAGGTGCCTGGCATCATAACTTCTTTATTGCTTTACTTCTTGTAGATCTATTTTTCCCTAGAGTGATTGGCATCATAAGGAGGTTCAGTGTTTTCACTGTGGTATACACACAGACACACACATTATATATATATATATATAATATATATATATATATATATTATATATATATATCTAATAAAAGGAGCCCATAAAAACACCAAAATATAGAAAGAAAAGTATGGGATCCTTTTATTAGATGGAATTCTGTTGTAACAGAACATTTTTTACCAGTCATTCTATACATATATATATATATATATTATATAAATAATATATATATAATATAATATATATATATATATATATATATGTGTATATAATATATATATATATATATATATATATATATATATATATATATATATCAATTATGGATACCAATAACAATGACGACAACAACAAACAACATACGATATTATATCAGCCATGGATGCCACAAATTCAGCATATCCCATATCCCTCGCCATATAAGCTAAAAATAATTTTTTCTTCACCCATGAAATCCACACTAATAATATTCCACACAGCTCCATTCCTAGAGAATACTTAGCCAAAGAGCAGCAGCAGCAGCAGCAACAGAAGAAGAAGAAGAAGAAGAAGAAGAAGGAGAAAGACATTGTTCCCGAATCTAAAATTACGTCTCGCAGCGCCAGACAGCCTTTAGGGACCACAAGACCTAACAAGAACCTCTTTCAGACAGGATTCCCACAACTGCGCGCCTCCGACTATTGTGTTTTGGCTATCGATATAATTGGGAACTATTAATCTTCTAGTTGCGAATGACAAGTGACAGGAAAATCTGAATAGACTTGTGCGGTGGACATCGACAATAAAGCAGCCATCAATCTTTGCTTCCTATTGTGGACTCAGACATGTAGGCTCACTCGACAATGACCAATAGCTTCTTGTGAATATGGATTAGTGTGTATTTCAACCCTTGGGTCTTGCTTAGTGAGCTCCATTTGGTCTTGACCTACGGGGTGTTTAGCCAGGAATGCTATGATTATTATTATTATTATTATTATTATTATTATTATTATTATTATTATTATTATTATATTTGTAGTAGAAACTACAATACAAACTAAACGGCATCCAGAGGGTCGTATTGTTCAATATTATCATTATTACTATCATTATCATTACTTACAGTTCACTAATCAGGAAACCGTCCCTAAATTCTATATCAGGCGATGGTCTATAACGAAAATTAACAATATGTGTGCTATTATTAATATTATATTATTAGGAAGAGGAGGAGGAAGGTTGCTTCCCGCAGATGGACGCTCCTGATTGGTTAGCTGGTTAGCTCATCCCTTCACGCCTACGCCGGGAGGAGGAAGATCTCCTGTGTGGTAAAATAAAAACTGCCGAGGCTAGAGGGCTGCAATTTGGTATGTATGATGTTTGGAGGGTGAATGATCAACATAGCAATTCGCAGCCATCTAGCCTCAGTTGTTTTTAAGATCTGAGCGCGGACAGAAAAAGTGCGAATAGAAAGAGTGCGGACGGAGAGACAAAGCCATCTCAACAGTTTTGTTTTACAG
>NC_061109.1:56771997-56779497 GCF_015104395.2 Macrobrachium nipponense
TATATATATATATATATATATATATATATATAGAGAGAGAGAGAGAGAGAGAGAGAGAGAGAGAGAGAGAGAGAGAGATTTAATCATTTTTAACATTGACATTAGCATGTCAATCACAAAAAATGATAAGTAAACTGATATGCTAGGTAATTGTGTAATATCCCTGGCAGTGACGATGCGTAATAAGTTTCTTACAGAAGCAAAAATACTTTTAATTGCTTTAATCAATACGTATGAAAAGGGGAAGATTATGCAGTCATAAACACAGTCAGAGCATTATTTGGCAAACGAGAAAAGACCTCACTATTACGGCATAAAGCAGCTGTTATAGACTCGACGATGTTATAAATAGAGAAAATTACCTTACAAAATCAATTCTAGCGATATAAAACCAAAAGTCCTTTCATAGACCCATTTATGAACCCGCCTCCAAATAAAAAAACCAGGTGTTCCTTGGCCAAATATTTGTCCCTAAACAACTGCATTGAAAACTATCAATAACTTTTGAGATCTTTTCATTGACAGATAGGCTGTCAGACATTTTTACTACCAACCAAAGCACGGAATATACAAACTTCTCCCAATGGACGATCAGACACAAAAGCACACACACGCACACACACACTCATATATATATATATATATATATATATATATATATAGTATAGATATATATATATATATATATAATATATATATATATATATATATATATATATATATATATATATATAATTATGAAGACCAGAACAACACTGAACACTCGAAGCCTTCTTCCACCCTCGCTTCCGGATTTAAAGAAACGAAACTCAAAAATTCCCCTCTAATAAGAATAATTAACTGACACCTGTATTCTGACGTCCCAACAACGCAATTACGTATTACTCATAACGTAGATCACGGGGCGTGATTGACGTCAGATATGACAAATGGCCAGGTAATGTACCCTCGAGGGTTAATCACAAAACTTCGGAGATCCTTTTCTGATTTGGCTCAAGAGCCATTAATCCTGACTCATCGTGGGGAGCCAATCAAAAAAAACCTTTAAAAGGAAAGAGGGGCCACTTTGTCTGATGACTCTATCACGTGACTCGCTGTGTGTGTGTATGTGTGTGTGTGTGTGTATGGGACGCTCTAAATAACCATCTTTTTTCTGTGTTCGGGTTTTCGACATTTTTGTATTTAACATATATGAATACATGCGCACACATATACATATACACACACATATATGTAATAGATATATATATATATATATATATATATATATATATATGATATATATATAGATGTGTGACGGTACTTACTTTCTCGTACACAGCTCTAAGGTAACGTGTGCCGTGGAGGCTGTACTTTGGGGAATTAGCAAAAAGGGTTATCGTTTTGGATGAGAAATGAAATTGATATTATTACATACAAATTACGTTTTATTCTTCGTTAGGGGATTCTTACAAGTGTTTTTCCACCTTCTGAGTTACTGGGCTCTTGGACTGATAAAACTTAATTGGCACTTGTGCAATTACGAGTCTATAGGCACGAGGGAAATTTACTGAGTATTGATTGTCACTTTCACTGTCTTTGATTGCTTCGCACACCCACACTTTTGCACCTGTTCTTCTTCTGTCCTTCTCTGTTTCACGGCCATGCCACTGCAGCTCTCCCCTCAGGCTCCCCGGTTGTTCTCTCTCTTGGCTTCTCTGTTCCCCTTTTTTCTCTGCTCCCTTTTTTCCTGCTCTCTCTCTGTCTCGCCTTTTTGTTCAGTTGAAATCTCCTTAGCCCCGCTTTGGATTTTTGGATTTTGATCTGGGTGTGGCATTTTCTGAAAGACTTCTTGTGCCTTAGTGGCTGCAAACATTATACAAGACCGCCTTCCTGTCAGGTCTTCTACAGTAATTCGTAGGCTTTGAATTTGTATACGCTCCTTCTTCATGTCCTGGCTTCTTAGGGCGTATGCCTTGGTAACCTCATAGGTCATTCGTTGATACTCCTTTTGGGCTGTCTTATGACCAACACTCATGGCTTTTGATTCGTCGATACTAAGAGGCCTATCTTGGAAAGGGTGGAGCTTAGATTTTCACATGATCCACCTTTGAAACAAGGAAGCCTTGAATTTCCCTTGGTTATATTAAACAGAAGGCTCTTGAAAAGGTCCACCTTACATTAATTCTCCGACGCTTGAAGTGTCACAAATGTCGGGCGTGCCAGAGAAGAACACTTAATCATCGGAGATGAGGCGTAATGGGTTGGATTCCAATTTCTCGAAGATGCCTGGGAGATGCAGACCAGATGCCTCCTGGGCTAACGCCTAATCGTTTTGGGTCGAGTCCGAGAAACGATACCTTCGTAAAATTGATTGATTTATTTTCATTCTCTTATCCCTCTTTCTTTTCTTATTATCCGTTTCGTGCCTTTTTCTTAAGTATTATTAAGTTATTGCCTTTGGAATAACAACACTGTGCCACACTATTACAGTCTCGGCCCCGCTACCTCGATGACTCCGACAGCGTTATCTAAACTGAAGCAAATATTATTATACCTACAAGAGGGACTCCTAACTTATGCTTCTTGGAAATATATTGAAACTTTAACTCAAAAACATCAAAAGTGAATGTAAACATGAGCAAATCCTTGATTAAGTAACGTTAAGGGCAACAATCAAATTGAATGTAAACATGAGTAAATTCTTGAGTAAGTAACATTCAGAGAAACATTAAAACTGAATATGAATATGAACAAGTACTTGATTAAGTAATTAAAGGAATCATCAAAGTGAATTCAAATATGAGTAAATCACATTAAGAAACGTGAAACTGAATGCAAACAAAACTAAATCACCAAAAAACAAGAAAAACTGAAAGTTTAACATACATAAGCCCTTAAGTCACAAAGTTATATAAATGCATGGTAGAAGCAAAAAAAATGATAACTATCCAAGTTTACAGTACATGATTGGTTCAGTCCTCAGTCCTATTCTATCTAGGTGGATATCGTCTTTCTTTATGGAAAATAAATTTCGTTCTTCGTTGACGACACTTGATGGCTTCTTGTTTGCTGCGAACTGCTGCTTGGAGACAAGTCCTTGGAGAAAATATCCTTGTGTATTTGTATGCAATAACAAGTGTGTCCTTGACTTCCTACTGAGATTGTGTATTGTGTTTATTCAAAATTTCATTGGACATTCTTACTGTAATTTCTGAGTAACCTTGTGCATAAACAATATAAACTTCACTGCTTGATACTAAAACAAAATTGGCAACTCGGTTAAAGGAACCGGTTAGTGGTTAATACTTGTAGGTTTCTTCTACTGTACACAATTAGTAAGTTTTCACCAATCAATATCTTGTTAGTAAGTTTTCAACAACTACTATCTTGTTAATGAGTCTTCATCAATTAACTTCTTGTTAGTGAGTCTACATCGATTAATATCTTATTAGTAAGTTTTCATCAATCAACATCCAATGGATTTGAACAAAGTAAGTGTATTAATTACCCCTTTAAAATCATAATCATTTCTGAAACGAATTCTCTTATCTTAAAATCTCTTAATATCTATCTTAACCCGTCTTATTTATTCTTTTACTTCTAAGAATGTTCTTATGGAACGGTTAAACTTAATATACGTCTTAAATTCTTATACTGCGCATTGAATCGTTTCTTACATGACCCAAATATTTCCCTTCAAGTCAAAATAATTTGAAGTTAGTGGCACATAACTCAAAATTTTGCTACAAAACCGACTAATTAAAGTAAGAATTGTAACAATACATTATTCCTAGTTCGACCGATGAAGGTACTTAGCAATAACGAAATCAAATAAACACATGGGAATAATTGGATAATTAATGGGTTTGTCTTCTGTTTCACTGAAAAGTGATCTTTCTATTTCTTAGGTTATATCTAGTTCCTTCTTCTGGAATTTCTTCTGACGTCTCTGTCATTTCGGATTCTTCAAACTTCTTGGTTCTCTTGACCTTGTCCTTGTTTTTATCCAAAATTCTTCTTCTTCTAATGATTCAGCGTATGTGTGGAAGGCATTTGGTTATTCATTTTCTTAACCTTTATCTTAGTTTCTTGTACGTCTACGACCTTGTATGGTCCTGTGAATTTTGTGGCTAACTTATAATTAATACCTACTTCTTACTTCCTTCTAATATAGACTTCATCCCCTTTCTTGTAGTCTACAGGCCTTAATCCTTTTTGATGCTTCTCTATCATTCTGCTGGCTTCTTCTAAATTCTTGTGCAATTGCTTGTGGATTACTTTAAAGTCCCGATTCTTGTCTTCATGATATCTTCAGAGTAATTAGGCTGTATTGGCTGATTCAGCCATGCATAAGGTAATCTGGGTTCATATCCCATCAAAGCTTTTATGGGAGTTGCTCGAATACTCGTATGATGCCTTGCATTTAATGATAATTGGACTAAAGGTTAAATTGACGTCCCAGTCAGGATCCTGTCCTACTGTGTGACGCAATACGTCTAAAACCTTCCTTCCTGTTATTCCTTTCTACCAGCCATTGCTAGCTGGGTGATACGGCTGTATCGATACCTTTTCTACCTTAAAGGCGTTACAAATTTCTGAACTAACGAGTTGTTGAACTCGGTCCCATATCAGAAATAATGAGCTGTGGGGCAGAATATCTGCAAAATATCTTATCAAAGAGAGCGATTGCACAATCCTTGGCACTTTTACTAGTTAGTGGTACCAACTCTGTATATCTCGTGAGCGCGTCGATACATACTAGTATATTCTTATTCCCTTTACTCGTGGTATGAAGATTAGTGATAAGATCAATAGATACTCTTTCGAAAGGAGTCTGTGGGATGGATATTTCCCTAGTGGTACTTCCTTGTCTGTTCTTCCCTTGTAGCTGTTATATATTGCAGCTTTTCACAATAATTACTAACATCCTTGTGAATTCCCTTCCAATGGAAAGTTCTCTGGATTAGTCTAATTGTCTCATCCCTTCCTGGGTGAGCTCTCATGTCATCGTCGTGCATTAGCTCAATGACCTTGTTTCTTAGACTCTTAGGTACTAATCTTTTGTGCAGTACACCTAGAAATTGACCAAATGGGTCATATTCGTGACACATCCAAATTAATACGCCATCTATGTCCGTTAATGCATCTGTGGGACATCCAACCTTACCTACCTAGTCGGTTAATTCTTGTTGGCTTGTGTTTTCTTTCGTTTCTAACGTATTTAAACAGTTCCCTTATATCTTCATCTCTTCTTGTTCTTTTATGAAATTTTGCCGGGAAAGCTCCTCTGTATAGTGCATGGTGAGTACATTTACGTCATTGCACATTGTTTCATTCTTTCCTTCTTCTTGACTTATCATATTTATACTATCACCTTGTGACACATATCTTGATAATGCATCTGCTACCTTATTCGTCTTCCCAGGGACATATTTCACCTCTATATCATAATCTTTTGGGCTGTCATGAACAACGGGCTCTTCGTCCAGAAAATTTAGGGTTCTTTAGCATTTCTACTGCAGCTGAATGATCCGTGAACACGGTTATCTTGTAACCAAAAATTATATATCTGAAAATGCTTTAAAGCGTCTATTATAGCTAGAGACTCGAGGTCTGTACCGAGTAGTTCACTTCTGAGGGCTTTAATTTCCTACTGTAATAAGCTATCGCATTATACTTATTATCTTGTTTTTGCATTAAACATGCTCCTATACCAATGTGGCTTGCATCCGTGGCTAAAAAGAATTCTTTGCCAAAGTCTGGGAAGCTAAGTACTGGGGGATGTGTTAATCTTTCTTTCAACTCATCAAATGCTTTCTTGCTGCTTGTCTGTCCATGTAAATGAGACGGGTTCCTTTAAAAGTTCAGTTAGTGGAGCTGATATGACTGCAAAGTTCCCTATGAACTTGCGGTAAAAACCTGCTAAACCTAAGAATGACTTTACGTCCTTCTTGCACTGAGGTGTAGGATATTCCTTGATTGACTTATCTTTAAGTCGTTTACTTACTACGCCCTTTTCACTTAGTGTATGACCAAGGTATCTATTTTCCTTTTAAGGAAGTTACACTTCTTCAGTTTAAGCTTCAGGTTGGCTTTTTCTTATCTCTTTAGGACTTCTCTGACTAAGTCTATGTGTTCCTCTATAGTGTCTGTTGCTATTACCAAATCATCTATGTAACAGTGTACGTCTTTGCCTAGTAAATCGCCCCAAACAAAATTAATCATAATCTTACAAAAGGTTACCGGGCTTGACTTTAGACCAAAGGGCATTCTTACATACTGGTATCTGCCGTTACTAGTGGAAAAAGCAGTCAAAGGTTTACTTTCTTCGTCTAGAGGGATTTGCAAGAATCCTTGCAATAAATCTATTGTGGTGAAGTATCTCTTGGACCCTATAGTGGCGATAAGATCTCGCATTGACGGCCTTGGATAAGGATCATTTTCAGTAATTTGGTTCAATTTTCTGAAATCCACAAAAACTATTCTATAAGTTTTGTCCCTTTTAGGAACTAGCAAAAGTGGAAAAGACCATGGAGATTTAGATGGTTCTATTATTCCTTGCCTATTCATTCTTTGTACTTCTCTTTCGATGATTTCCTTCTGAATGTGCTACTCTGTAAGCTGGTATGTAAATTGGCTTTGTGTTTTGATGGAATGTCTATCTTTGTGCGTTATTTCGCGTGTATTTCCAAGGTGTCGCCGTCAAGAGCGGACTATATCCTGATATTCGCCACAGTAAGTCTATGAATTCCTCTCTAACATGGTTTTCCTTAATGTCCTTTAAATGAGATCCTATTTTAGCTCTTCTCGAGTTTATGTCCTGAGCATAATTTTCATTTCCTTTACTGATCGCGGCTACCGTTTCCCCTTCTACAACTCGGATAGGTATGGAGTATACTTCTGCTAGGCCTATCTCTGTACCTGGTGTTAATTTAACCTTTCCTCCTCTGTTATTCGTAATCTGTAACGCTATTTTGCCCTGTCTAACTTCGTGTAAACTAGAAGAATAATGTATTCCGTTTACTTGCGACTTTTCAGTAAGCGTGAGGATTTCCTTCCCTTCAAAAATTGGATTTACTATACATTCTACCCACGTGCTTTTTCTCCTGGTTTAAGTCTTTAATTCCCTTTTCTAACTTTAAATAAGTGCATTGATTTGATTCTAAAAGGTTAATGATCTGTTGTGAACTCGTGATGCATTCTGGATATCTTCCCTCTGTCTTATCCTTCTTTAAGATACCTTTCATCGTGGGATTCTCTTGAGTCTGGGTTCTTTTAATTAACTTGCATAATGGTATTCTAGAAATCTCACGACCGTTGTTAATCACTAGTTGTTCTCTAGGGGCATCAATGCTTATCCCTTGTCTAGCCATAGTTGGATAACCTATCAGCAAATGAGCAAAAGCTAATTGTATATCTCTGGCTACCAGAACATTTTCTCTTAGAGCAATTCTTCCTAGCCTAAATGGAAATCTAACTGTCCAATTACGTGGATATCATTACCCTGGACGTCTGTAA
>NC_061109.1:56789497-56794497 GCF_015104395.2 Macrobrachium nipponense
AAAAATGACAAGCTTAATTTCATCAGTTACACCGAGTAACTGATGAAATTAATATTGGCCATATTTCATGTGTCACTAGCCAACTATCATGTTTTTCGGAGTTTTGTTTTAATTAACTGTTATTGCTGGTGCCCGGCTAAGGTTATTGAGGATAATATTATTTTTTTCAATTACATATATATGTATATTTAATTATCTATTTATTCACATATCTTTTATAACTTGTTTTATTTTGCTTGACCATATTCCACGCGTGTCAAATTCATTTCCATCAAAGTTGATACGTTTCCTCTTAGTTGTATTTTATCATCAATGATCCTTAAGAGACTCAATGTAGGCACTGGAATCGAAGTAGACGAAATGAATACAAATTGAACATTGACTACACTTTGAAAAGGACACTAATCATCTATAATTACGATCAATGACTGAACTGCTTTTAAAATAAATACAGGACTAAATAAATAAATGAATAAACACTAATGTGTTAAAAAACCTTGACCGGGCAGCAGCCATCACGCAACAGTTAATTCCACGAATCCTCGAAAAACATCACAGTTGGCTAAAAAAAAAAAAAAAAAAAAAAAAAAAAAAAAAAAAAAAAAAAACGTTTTTCAGAAAACCCCAATTCACGCCATCTTGGTCGAAGCTTTCTCCTCTCAACACAGCCATCTATCATGAAGATGAAGGGGACTCGCCCCAAAATGTCCTCCCGGAGTTTCCTATTTCTTCTTCTTCTTCTTCCCGTGGCGTAAAAATTCGGGAGCAGAAGGGAAAAAGAGGCGTTGACTTCCACTCATCCATCATCCTGTTACAAGTTGCTTGAGATATATAAATTTTAGTCCTAGAGACCTTCAACGCTGGAAGTCTATTCTGGTGCTTCATCATTATGCGCTCTGAGTGGGAAATACTTTATTATTATTATTATTATTATTATTATTATTATTATTATTATTATTATTATTATTATATTATTATTACTCATGGTACCATGAGCCCTGAAGTGGAGAAACAAATCCAGGTAAATGTTGGTACGTATATTTAAGACTAGAGATTACGGGAGCCTGTTCGATTACACTTTTCAAACAGATTCACAAAAGCTCTGCATTATTATTATTATTATTATTATTATTATTATTATTATTATTATTATTATTATTATTATTATTATTATTATTATTATTATTTGGGGATAGAGCCAAGAGAACAGATCGAGATTATATAATAATAATGATGAGGCAAAGGCCGCGTAGATGAGAGACGGAAGGACACTGCTCGTAGCTACAGTGCGGATACTGTAAATATCCTTAGCCCTGCATAAAGGACACAGGTATTGCCCTTCGTACCTCACGAAGGACACTGCAAATAGCCTCTGCAAGACAGCAAATACACTGCAAATAACCTTTACAACTCAGAAAATACTCTGCAAATAACTTCTCCGTCTCAGAAAATACACTGCAGATAGCCATTCTGCCCCATTGAGGACACTACAAAGGGCTGTTGCTTTGCACATAGGACACTGAAAATAGCCGTTATGCCTCACGGACAATACAAATAGCCTCTATGTCGCAGGAAGGTAACTGCATCTATCCTTTTTTGCCACAAGAAGGACACTGAAAATAACCTCTATGTTGCACAAAAGATATTGCAGTCATTGATCTGAAAAAATGGTACTGCAATTTATCACAAGAAAGGAATTTCTGACGAACTTTAGACTGTGTGAAGGACACAGCTAGCTGCCTTTAACCTGTGCGAAGGACACTGCCAACAAGCCTTTAACTTGGAAGAAGGACACTGCTAAGAGCCTTTTAACTATGCAATGGACACTGCTAACAGTTTTTAGCATGTGCGAAGGACACTGCTAACGTCCTTTAAACCGTTTACAAGACACTGCTTAATATCTTTGTTGCCCATGGGGCGGGGCGGGGCGTGGTGGGGGGGGGGGGGGGGGGGGGGGGGGGGGGGGGGGGGGGGGGGGGGGGGGGGGGGGGGGGGGGGGGGGGGGGCTGCAAGTAGCCTCCGAACAGCTATATCCATTGCTAAGCTCAAGAGACTCCTAGAGTAACAAACAGTAACCAAAGAAGAGGCAGAAAGGTATTCAACACAGAACTTTGGAACCCTTTAAACGCCCTGAGATTGAGGCCTACCAGTTACTCCAGCAGGTTGCTGTACATCCCATCAACGAATCTAATATACACGAGTCAGATAGTAAGCGTTTAGCCACTGGCGAAGGTCGAAATTAACGGCTCATGGAGCACTAGAAAGACCACCCACCTCCTTTGTCTTCATGGGTATTCTTTGGGTTTAATGGTCGTTTAAATTATTGAAATATTGGCGTCTCCCCTGTAAACAAGGAAGAGACTACAACAACAACAACAACAACAACAACAACAATAATAATAATAATAATAATAATAATAATAATAATAATAATAATATTTCGGAAGGAGACTCTCTCGTAGACATGTTTTGTTAAAAATGATTGCTGCTTCAGCACTATTAATCTTGTAGAGAGTCTTCTCTATTTTTCTGATGACGACTTTCTCGTTGTTGCTTAGACTGGCGAGCAACGCAAATGCCTCAACCGAATTTTACCATGACCTTTGGTGCATTGCTCGCCAGTCTAGGCAACAACGAGAAAGCCGTCATCAGAAAAATAGAGAAGACTCTCTACAAGATTAATAGTGCTGAAGCAGCAATCATTTTTAACAAAATAATAATAATAATAATAATGATAATTGACTTGGTTTTATCAAGAGCAAAACACAAAGCACAGAGTGATACAAATCCACTATTTTGACCCTTGATATAATCAGGGACGCAACGCTGAAAAATCGCACACACTTAGGGATTATAATCTAGTAAAACATAATTAACTTTTCGTGGTACTTCGTATTTAACTCCATCAAATCCGTGAATATTCCAGGAAGGTTCACAATACGTTAGCGAACTAATTATCAGGCCGATGGCGTATTCTGTAATCGAATTGTGATTCGAGCTAATAACATCATTACCACGCGTGCTTCATATTATATGGCAGCGCGTGATTATGAGGTCGCTGTTAGGTTTGAAATGTAAATGTCCCGTTTTTGTTGAAATGTGACATAAAATTTAGAACAAAATACATTCCAAACTTCCAGCATATGATTTATTTAGCCCTCGTGAAAAAATAACCCCTACTGCGTTACAAGAAAAGCTACAGTGAAACCAGGATATATATATATATATATATATATATATATATATATATATATATATATATATATATATATATGTATATATATGAATTATATATATATATATATATATATATATATATATATATATATATATATATATACATATATATAAATTCAAGACATTCAGAGTAATATGTATTTTTCCTAAAGCCAAGGATCAGCGTAAGGAATGATTGATTATAAGGAATTGATAAGGGTTAATAAGGAGTTTTGTGTGAGTTTGTGTAGTAGTATATATTATATATAGGAGTATATATATAATATATATATATATATATATATATAGATATATATATATATATATCAGCAACCTCCTTATCAAATGTTTTCAATTCCTTATATGCAATCATTTCTGACACTAATCCTTGCTGTATGAAAAATACATTACTGAATGTGCTGATTTTTTTATAAATATACAGTTATATATATATATATATATATATATATATATATATATATATATATATATATATGTGTGTGTGTGTGTGTGTGTGTGTGTGTGTGTGTGTGTGTGTGTGTGTATGTGTATCCTTTCCTGTATCTCTTGTAATTCTCTTACCCTTTCTGTTTTTTTTATCAGTATGAAAAACTTTCCCCTTCCTCCTCCTGCTCTTCTTCTTCATCTCTTTATCTTCTTGATCTCTACTTCTCTCTTTTCCTAGTCTTTATCCTTCTTCTCTTTTGGTAGAGTAAACATTATCAGTCATGTAAGCTGAGCTCCTCTGGCAGCTGTGGGGGCTGGAGCTCTTTTTTCCCCAACTTCTTGTGCATGCATGGCATTCCCTCTCTCTCTCTCTCTCTCTCTCTCTCTCTCTCTCTCTCTCTAAAAAAAATATATAGAAAGGAAATATAGACAAGAAAAAAAAAGTTTCTTGTCGAGTTGTTAAGTGATGCTTGATACGTCTCGCAAGGAAAAAAAAAAAATAAGATCGAGTGACCTCTCTCTCTCTCTCTCTCTCTCTCTCTCTCTCTCTCTCTCTCTCTCTCTCTCTCACACACATACACACACACATATCAGCAATAAATCTAAATAATATATAATGTCTGTCCTGTTCCGACCCACTTTCATTCTTGTAATAATTCTATGTGCAGACAAATATAAAGTCTCTCTCTCTCTCTCTGTCTGTCTGTCTGTCTGTCTCTCTCTACCATTTTTTCCTATTCATTCTTTTCTGCTAAAATTCCCCTATCTCCGTTTTAAAAAGCATTATTTTTTCTGTTTCTTGCACGCACACGTACTATCTCTCTCTCTCTCTCTCTCTCTCTCTCTCTCTCTCTCTCTCTCTCTCTCTCTCTCTGTCAACATAATTTTTTTTTGTATACCTTCGTTCCCTATCTTTCTCAGCATCCCCTCTTCCACTTATCTTTCTTTTGAGCCCTCTCTCTGGTTTATCCCGCATTCAGTTACATCCACTTTTCTTGGCTTTTTTTTTTGTTCTTCTATTTTTTTTGTTCCCTTTTTTTTGAGCGAATAAACCTTTTCATAGCTTGGGGTTGTTGTCGTGTGCTTGGCCATTTACTAAGAATTCAGGCTCCATGTTCCCGTTATTCCACTGTTATTCTAAATTAAATTGAATTTCTTTCTCACTTTCTACGTATTCTACAAAGTTATTGGGCTTAGCTTGACTTATATTTGTATTTATATTCATATTCATTAAACCAATTTATTTTATTTAATTCTACCTTTTTGTAAAGAAAATTATTAGGAATTACTCTTTTAGGATTTTTCAAAATAAAAATTGCTGGTTTTCGTCACCTGGG
>NC_061109.1:56799497-56821997 GCF_015104395.2 Macrobrachium nipponense
TATATATATATACATATATATATATATATATATATATATATATATATATATATATATATATATATACATATATAAATATATATATATATATATATATATATATATATATATATATATATATATATATATATATATATATATATATATATATATATATATATAAAACTATAAATATTGATATCATAACGTTTATAAGGTGTGAGTGAAATCCTTACATCATCAAAACATCAATAATAATAATAACAACAATAATAATAATAATAATAATAATAATAATAATAATAATAGTAAAACACCCACCGAGCAGAATTCTAATAAGGTGCGTCTCTCCTGCCAAAAAGACAAAATCTCCATTTCTGCTCTATTCCCCCCTCCCCCCAAAACCCTCCAGCAAGGTGATTACATACCCGTCCAGCCTCAATAAGATTTCTCCATAACATGACGGGTTTCTTGGTTACATAATTACGGTGGGAGGTATCCGTTTCATTCTCTGCAAAATATTTTTTTTTATATTTGTCAAGATTTGGCGATAATGGCCATACTAGCAGTGGTAGTAAAGGTTTAGTGTGATGCTATATTTTTTATAAGTTGTATTTTAACACGGATCCTTCACATGCATAATTGATCCCTGATCCCCAGCTTTGGTGAACAGCAGCACCAATATGGCATAAATGTGCTTCGCTGTCAAATTTCTCAATTCCAGAGGTCCTTTATTCCTCCTCACACCGTTGGACTGCGGAACAGCCTCCCAGAGGAAGTCGCGCAGTTGGAACTTCGGCAGTCCAAGTGAAGATACAATGCATTACTACCCTTATACAACTCTCGTGTTTTAATCATTTTAATAACAGGACTGAGAAGAGTAACAGATGCCCAGCGGCATCACTAATAGCAGTTTTGGCAGTAGTAGCAACAACTATAGTAGCAAGGAAAAGCAACACAAAACAGGATTACAAATTAACGACTTAAGTTTTTTTTTTTATCGTTGATTCCAAAACAAATGAACATAACTGAGCAGATTGCAGTTACGTTACACCTCACACCGGTAAAACAACCCTATAAAGTGTTCAGGGCTGTAACAACCTTTTAAAAGGTGTTCAGGGCAGTTTTAACAACCTCAACCAGCTTTAAAAACCCTCTGAAAGAAGTTAAGGACAGGTACATCAAACCTCACAGGTTTACAGCAACCTTCTAGAAGGAGTTTTGGGGCAGTTACATTACACTTCACAGCTGTAATAACCCCTTACAAGGCGTCAGGGCAGTTATGTCACACCCCAAACGCCTTTGACAACCCTTTGAAAGATGTTCAGGGCAGTTATATCAAACCTCACGGAGATACAACAACAACCCTTTAAAAGGAGTTTTGGGTCTGTTACATCGCAACTCACACAGCTGTACAACCCTTTATAAGGCATTCAATGCAACTATGTTACACCTGACTCGGCTGTAGCAACCCTCTAAAAGGCCTTCATTGGAGTTACGTCACAACATACACCGGCAAAGCATCCCTTTAAAAGTTGTGCAGGGCAGTTACGTCACACCTGACACGGCAATAACAACCCTTTAAAAGGCCTTCAGTGGAGTTACGTCAACGTACACCGGTAAAACATCCCTTTAAAAGGCGTGCAGGGCAGTTACGTCACACCTCACATGGCTAAGAAAATCCTTCATAGCTGTTTAGTATTACAAGGGGAGATTCGCTTCTTTCGCTAGATATTGCGAGTTAACCTGCCTCTCTCTGTCTCTGTTTCTATCACTGTGTCTCTCTCTCTCTCTTTTTAAGTGGGGACAACTCGTCCTAACCTACCCTTCTAAATCATCCCTACTTTGAATTACACCACTTATCCCTGTGAATTCGGGCGGAAGTGTTACCAGGTTCCCCCAACGTGTCTTGGGTAATATTTTTCGGGCAATGCTTTGCTGGAATTCGGATTTTCGAGTGTATGAAATTATCGAAGGGTAGGAGAGGTGTCGTATGTACGGATATTTTTATTTTTTACAAAAATAATTTCTTTCTCTTACTGTCTTACCTAGTTTCAGTAAAAAAGTTTTGGACTTTTTAGGAAAACCTTCACTTAGCTATAAGTATCATACACAGCTGTCTTGATTATAAGGTTATGCTATGTAAAAAAAATGCTTTTAGTAATATTATTTTTTGTCCATTTTAAATAAGAAGACACGAAATATTTTTTGGGAAAATGACAGAATTTAAACTGAGTCATGGGAATTTTCTATGGTTATTTATGTACGTTTGCTACACGAAGCATATAAAAATACTGTGAGAAATTTATGTGTGGGGGTATGTGACTGTGTGTGTGATTGTCTTTTGTTAGTACTACACTAAGTAATTCAAAAATGTAAGGTAGGTCTAATTCAGGGCTGGTAATACGGTTTCACAGTTTTTTCAAGCTTATCATTAACTGTTCAAGGTAGTTTTAATTACTTATGTAAACTATTATTATTATTATTATTATTATTATTATTATATTATTATTATTATTATTATTATTAAAGTATGTGAGCAATTGATTTTTCCCCGCTTCACATTCTTTGCATAAATATTTGTATCAACCCACATATCTAATATAGCGAACAATTATTCTCCTTAATTCATATTGAGGATAATAGACACAACTATCAACCACCCAAATAATTTTCCATTTTTCTGCCTAATCAATTTGCGGAAACTTGTGAAGGGAATGGCCACAATATTTGGTTTAATGTGATTCGGAAACTGTAGGGAATTTCTTTAAAAATATTTACGCTATTTTTACATGGTCTGCCTTCGTAACACTAAGCAGTTCAAGTGTGGAGTGGAGAAAGATACCATTTAATAGTTTAGGGTTGAATTTCTTACTGGCATGTTCTTACTGTCAAGAACGGTGTATATGACCATAAAAACGAAGAAAAATGGGCAGACTTCATTTGAACTGAAGTGAACATTTATACCATTTGTCGAATTTTCACAATCAGCTATGATTAACCATTATAATTTTCCCAGCCTGCTATCAATTTTAATAATAATAATAATAATAATAATAATAATAATAATAATAATAATAATAATAATAATAATAATAATAATAATAATAATAAATAATAATAATAATAATAATAATAATAATATAATAATAAAATAATAATAATAATAATGATAATAATAACTTAACTCACAAACATCTGCAAGATACCGGCAGTATGCAGTAACTCTGAAAAATCCATTTTCAGAAAAGCCTATACAAATTCAATGCAGCTGACGCAGCTTGCACCTTCAAAACTATGTTTAAAACATGGTATACTACCGATGTAATAATAATAATAATAATAATAATAATAATAATAATAATAATAATAATAATAATAATAATAATAATAATAAGGTAGATACACGAGGTAAAATGTTACCATAATAAACAATTATATCCAAACATTTCTGATTAATAATAATAATAATAATAATAATAATAATAATAATAATAATAATAATAATAATAATAATAATAATAATAATAATAATAATGTTGCAATGGCCAAAAATAATATAATTGTTAAAAGCTATATTATCAAATAATTGTGGACCCTTTAGAACACTTTATGAACACTGGTGATAGAGAGTTTTTCCAAACAAAATAATAATAATTCAAATATTTAACAAATATTTAACATTCAAATATTTAACAAATACAGACCATTCGTGCTACTTTTACAGTGAACATCACAACCGGAGACAAATATTGAGTATCTCCCAACCATTAAGGAAAATTCTTCTTCTTGCAAAACTGGTTAAACAAAAGAACAATAGCAGGAAGGTCATCTATCTCTTCGTCACTTTGCCTCACGAGACAAAATCTCACGGGACAAGATCCAGTCCCAGGATCCAGTTCAAGAAGGCTAATCAGAGAACAGCGATCTACACTCAGCTTATCATTCTTTCTCCTCCGGGGGATCGATTTTATGGATCTCTGTTATCTCTCGATCTTTATATGTTTTAACTAATTACTAAATAGCTCAACCACAGAGTGTGAAGGTTTTTGGTCACTGGCGAGGAGAGAGTGAAGGACTTTTTTTTGAATAAAAAAAAAATACGGCATTTTTTTTTTTAAAGAAACGGAATACGTGAAGGGTAGTTAGTCAGGTGTGGTTGCTTATATCCAGGATTAGTAAGGGGATGGGGCTAGTAGCCTCATCTGAAAATATTTTCTTGGAATAAATGGGTAAATATATATGTGTGTGTATAAACACACATACATACACAAGATATATGTATATATATATATTAAATATATATATATCATATATATGATGTATATTTATATATATATATATATATATATGTATATGTTCTATATATATACATATATATATATATATATATATATATATATTATATATATATATATAGTATATGTTATATGTAAATATACAGTGTATGTACATATATATGTATAGGTATATTGTTATATGTATATGTGTATGTATATATATGTATATGTATATGTGTATGTATATATATATATATATATATATATATATATAATATATATATATATATATATATATATATATATATATATATTTACACATATATATTTATTGTGTGATGTGTATATATATATATATATATAGATATATAATAAATCGATATATAATTATTACATATATATATATATTTATTTGATATATAATATTAGAATATATATATATATATTATATAAATATATACAATATATATTTACTGTGTGTTTTGCATGCGCGAGTGATTCTAACTATGCGATCTGAAATTCTCTTTTTAACCCCTTCCACGCCGCACGAGCTGACCCTTATTTTTGTTTCATAGGCCTAAGCCCTAATAGCGACAGGCAGACAAAAATGCCTATAAAATATCTCAAACCCTTTGATAAACGACGAGAGACGGGAATGCTGTTTGGCAGCCTCTGCTCTGTCTCTGTCACTTGTCTCTGTCACTTCTCTTTAAGACCTTAATCCTATAGACACCCTCTGTCATTGAAGACTGTCGGTTGGTTAGAAGACTTAAGCTCTTGTTTCCCGGAATCGGCGTCTTGTTATAGTAGCGACCAAATGATAGATTGAGGTCTTAGGGAATAGACAGGAGATTTGTACACTGTATAATGATGCTTTAGATAAATCCTGAGATTTATCATTGGGGTGTATTGGTTAAGTATATATGTATGTATTTATGAATATATTTTATACACACACATATATATAAACTTAAACATAATTATTAATTCATTAATATATATATATATACTATATATATATATATAATATTATATATGATTATATATATTATACATATATATATACCAAAAGGATCTCCTTCAAATTTGATGGTATCTAGTGGAGTCCTTTTATATTATAGCACAGAATAATTGTGTATGTGATACGTTAATATATAAATACACACACATACTACATATATATATATATATACATATCACATGTAAATCTTGAAATGTGTATCATGATCACTGCAAAAACTCGGTGATACGACAAATGAAATTATATATTTATTTCATAACGAACCAAACAATCAATTACTTATATTCAAAAGAAACATTACCTTTAGCTGGTAAGTAACTTAAATGAAGGAATGTCTCTCACAGAAGAATTAAAATAAAAGATTATTATTAAAACAACAACGACAATAATAATAATAATAATAATAATAATAATAATAATAATAATAATAATAATAATAATAATAATAATAATAATAATAATAATAATAATATATTATTATTATTATTATTATTATTATTATTATTATTATTATTATTATTATTTCAGTCACGGTCGAATATCAGCCCAGGCTTGACCATAATTCCTCAGGGTGAATGAAGCAGAAATTAATAATAATAATAAGAAAATATGAAGCCTTCAATATATGAAGATGGCTATCCCATTTTATGACGAACTAACGACCCAGACCTCATAAATAAGAAGATACCAGGACATAAAAGCCGAAATTCGGCCGCTTTCAGATAATGTCATCAACGGCTTCGTAAAGATGTGAATAATTGAAGGTTGTCGTTTATTGCGGATTTCTGAGAAAAATGATCAAAATAGTGAAGTTTTTTGATAATCGAAATCCTCGCTGTTGTGGGTCTGTTGAAAAGGAGTATGAGGGTTGATAAAGATTCACTTCGTATGCTTGAAGATCGATTGATTTATAGGCTTTTGGCATAATGCCAAGCACTGGGGCAACTAAGGCCATTCAGCGCTGAAACGGAAATTGACAGTGAAAAGGTTTGAAAGGTGTAACAGGAGGAAAACCTCGCAGTTGCACTATGAATCGTTATTGTTTGTTTGTATGGTGTTCATACGTTGCATGGAACGCAGTGGTTATTCAGTAACGGGACCAACGGCTTTACGTGACTTCCGAACCACGTCGAGAGTAATCGTCTATCACCAGAAATACATATCTTTAACCCCCCAGTGGAATGCCCGAGAATCGAACTCGCGGCCACCGAGGTGGCAGGCCAAGGCCATACCGAGCACACCACTGAGGCGCTTCATGAATCGTTACGAGAGGGTGGACAGTAAGAGGGAGGAAAGATAAAATAAATGGAGAAACAGTAAAAGGAATGAAAGGGGGCTGCAGCTAGAGACCGAAGTAATGCCTACATTTCACCACATGAGGTACACTGATCTCACTAACCCCCTACGGGGATGTGCTTGAAGAGAAAGAGAATTATGACAAATTTGTATTGACATCAAACGATGTGGTGGAATGTCCATTTTTATTATGCTTTCTCTGGGATTATGAAAATAACAGCAAGGAAAACTTCAAAAAAAGTTTTGTATATGTGTAAACAAATTCCTTTTATTCACATGGACAAAGATGTACATGTTTTTCCCTTGAAAATACGGTTACCATGTATATATACTATCTATCTATCTATCTATCTATCTATCTATCTATCTATCTATCTATCTATCTATATATATATATATATATATATATATATATAGATATATATATATATGTAATAATTTCCTTTAAATTTAGATTATACATTAGATCTTCCCTCTCTATTCTTTGATGGGAGTAAAGTTTAACTGAAAAATGTACAAGATATATATATATATATATATATATATATATATATATATATATATATATATATATATATATATATGTGTGTGCGTGTGTGTGTGTGTGTGTAATTTATATATGATATATATATATATAGATATATATATATATATATATATATATATATATATATATATATATATATATATATATATATATATATATATATATACACAAACACACAGTAATCTAAAAGCTTGCAGGAATAATCTAAATTGAATAACACGATGTATCATATACACTTTATCTTTAAACAATTTATTTTAAAAAATTAAAGATACCACCAACTGGCGGTTCAAGACCCCACCCCAAAACCATTGCTTCCTTCCCCCCCCACCCCCCCCCCCACCCTTTACTCCCCCTCACTAAACTCTTCGATCACAGCGGTCGATGGCGGTACTTAGGGAAGATAATTCATTTTCAGACTTAATCTGCAGAAGTTTAAGACTCTTTCATTAATCTTTGGAAAGGGGGAGCGGGTGAGAGAGGCAGAGGAAAGTCTTATTAAAATCGAGCCTTAATTTGTGTCCATTTTCTCCGACGGCAAATCTTTTCTAAGGGGAGGCTAATGTATTTCTTTTATCAGGCCGAGGGTGTGTGGACTCTGCTAATTGAATACTTCATCCAAAGTGTTTATTAATCTTTAAAAATTTGACGGCTCGTGAGTGAAAAATAGGTTAATGGGGCATTCGTTATTATTATTATTATTATTATTATTATTATTATTATTATTATTATTATTATTATTATTATTATTATTATTATCTCAGTTTCTTTTAATTTTTTGACGACTCATCTTTTTGCATGAGTGAAAAATAGTTTAATGGGATATATGTTATAAACTCTATTTGCCTCTTCTTCTTCTTCTTCTTCTTATTATTATTATTATTATTATTATTATTATTATTATTATTATTATTATTATTATTATTATTATAAATTCTCCTGATCTTATATACCCTGCCACGAGGTTAAATCAATGAAACTTTAATTTGTATACGATCTTAAGAGAACTCTACAACACAAAAGAGGTCTAAGAATTACAGGGGAGAGAGAGAGAGAGAGAGAGAGAGAGAGAGAGAGAGAGACCTTGCCTCACCTTACAGACCTTACAGCTCGTTCGTTCGGGTTTCCCCTGGTCCCTCAGTGTGAGCCACCTCTAATATCTACCATAGAATTGCTAATGCATCTTCGGTAAGAGAGAGAGAGAGACGAGAGAGAGAGAAGAAGGAAGAGGAGAGGAGAGAGAGAGAGAGAGAACTCATAATGCGCCATATAGTTCTTCTTTTATGAGCATCATTCACGGCGCCTTCTCTTGGGCAGGTAATCGTCCCCAGGTGACCTATCTGGGGAAGGAGGGGAGGGGGAAGGGGGGGGGGGGTTGTGGGATGGGAGGTGAACCAATGCCTTCAAGAAGGCATTGGGTGAACGGGGTAACTAGCATTAATTCCCAGTCACGTAGAGAATCTTCGGCAAAGCTACGATCACGTTTTACCATTATCTTGCTTTGAGGAACTAAGACGAATTTCGCACTCCCTGAGAAGAGGTGTTAGAGCCTAAAAGGATTTCTTTTATTTTATAAATTATATATAATTATATATTATAATCATATATATTGATATTATACTTTTATATTATATATAATTGTTTATAATTTTTTGAAAGCAAAGTCGTTCAAACCTCATAGGTGTGTTGGAATGTCGTGTATATAAAACAATATATGATGTAACTGTGGTTTTTATTACTTTTTATGTATACATATATACACACACACACACACACACACACACACACATATATATATATATATATATATATATATACTATATATATATATATATATATATATATATATATATATATATATATATATATATATATATAAATAGCTTAACAATAAATGTTACATACTAAACATCTGGAGAGAAGAGGGATTTCGACATCTATTTACACAGTTCTTTAACGTGTAACATTATACTCGCAAGAAAATATATAAAATAATATAAACAAATAAAACCTAAACACCCAATGTCCGTTTAATATAACTATGCCAAATCGATTAACACGGTTTCCTGTGACGCCAGCTGTGAGCAGAAATCAATCAACCATTGTCGATGCAAAACGCGAAACAGAAGCGGAGAAAGAATGAAAAGTATCGCGGTCGAAAATGAAAGATTCTTTTACCGCCTCTTCTTAGGCTCACTTTTTTTCTTAAGAGCCTTCTGGGCTCTATTTTTCAGCTTGAAAGGAACTTTTTAAACTTCTAAATTTTGATTCGGAAGGGTGAGCCAAAAGTTCATTGTTTTTTTTTTTTTTTTTTTTTTTTTTACTTTCCTTTCCTTTTTAACTTTATTCATTTCCCCACCTTTCATAGACTCCAGAAATCTGTAATTTTTTTTCCTGACTGACTGTGAAAGACTTTACAATGGTTTTAGAATGTAGAAGTTAGTAGACTGAACCCTCCTTGTCCCTTTATTTGTTTACGTCATCTCACAGATATTCGTACTAAAGAGAAAATTATATATATTCTTGAATCATACATGAAATAATACACGTGGATATTCAAGACCAATTCACTCAAGCGATACACGTTCAGGCACTAACTACTCACATTTGTATTTTTTAGGATATATATGTTACACACACACACCACACACCCACCCCACACACACACACACATATATATATAAATATATATATATATATATATATATATATATATATATATGTGTGTGTGTGTGTGTGTGTGTGTGTGTGTGTGTGTGTGTGTGTACATACTGCTTTTTAACGACCTTCTCAACCCACGTCTTATCTACTCCACAGTCGTCATAATTAATGATCATTATTACCAAGAATGGAAGTCTACTTTATTGGACAACCTTACTATCCCACGATGATTATAATTATTATCAACAGTCACTCTCACTATTAATGGAAATTGACTTTTTTTTTTTGGACGACCTTAACAAAAATCCATTCTCTTACCTCTACAATTATTATAGGTATTATATATTATTATTATCATTATATTCGAAATCGACTTGTTTATGAACGACCTTAACAAAAAATCCAATCTCATTACCTCTACAATTATTATAAATATAACTATTATTAACTATTATTATCATTATATTCGAAATCGCCTTGTTTATGAACGACCTTAACAAAAAATCCAATCCCATGACCTCCACATTTATGATAAATATAAATATTATTAACTATTTTTATCATTACCTTCAAAATCGACTCGTTCATGAACTACCTTGACAAAGATTCATTCTGATTACCTGCACAATTATTATAAATATTATTAACCATTTTTATCATTATTCGAAATCGACTGGTTTTTTTAATTACCTTGACAAAAATCCATTTTCATTACCTCCACAATTACCATAAATATTTCAAATCATTATCATCATTATATTCGAAATCGACTTGACAAAAATCCATTTTTATTACCTCCACAATTATTATATAAATATTATCAACCATTTTTATCATTATTCAAAATCGATTTGTTTTCAACGACCTTGACAAAAATTCCTTCTTATTACCTCTACAATTATTATAAAAATATTAACAACCATTTTTGTCATTTTTCGAAATCAACTTGTTTATGAACGACTTTGACGAAAATCCATTCTCATTACCACCAAAATTGATATAAAAATATTATTAACCAGTTTGATCATTATTCGAAATCGACTATTTTTTGGACCACCTTCAAAAATCCGCGTCTCGTAAAACCACGACACGAGTTTCGTAGTTGCATAACAGCAGGCAGAAAGTCAGAGGGCAACAACATTCCCCTAAGCCCCCATAAACCCATAAAGAACGTCTGTAGCCGAGTCCATCCTGAAGAAATCGCCGCTCAACTGCAACTGACGCCCGCCCATTAAAACGCCCAACGCAGGAAAAATAAAAATGAATAAAAAAAAAAACCTGTCGCCATTCGAGTCTTTCATAAACGTAATGTTCCGCTTATGCCGCGGTTTACATGCACCCGCGTCCGTGTCATAAACGAAAAGAAGAAGAGGAAGAGAAAAATATAGAGAGGAATTCCCCCTCCTCATCCTTCCCTACTTTAGTGCCCCTCGAAAAATAAAGACGCGCTGAAGCGCCGTCGGAGGATGGAGAAGAAGGGAAAAAAATACGAGTATAGAGAGGAATTCCCTCCTCCTTTTCCTCCTCCTGATACTCTTCTCCTCCTCCGTTTCCCCCTCCTCCTCCTCCTCCTTCTCTGGAGGCCTTCGGAAAATATAGACACACTCCGAAGCGCCGTCGGAGGAGAGACGAGAGAGGAAAAAAAAAAAAAGTCGAGAGGAATTCCTCCTCCTCCTCCCCTTCTTTCTGTGGTGTTCCTCGGGCAATAAAAAAGACACGCCGGAGTAGGCATGTCCCTCCGCTGCCGAAGCCCCGTCGGAGGATAGAGAAATACGGGAGTCCTTTTCGTGCGAGCGGGAGAGACCACGTGGAAAATTTGATGGCCCTTCTCGGTAGTCGAAAAAGAAGAAGTTTTACGACCTGACTCCCGGTGGCTGTCCCGTATGATGGAGGCCAAAGGCCAGATTCGTCCTTATTTCCCCGAGTCACTCTCGTAAAAATTCTCTCTCTCTCTCTCTCTCTCTCTCTCTCTCTCTCTCTCTCTCTTTCTTACACACGCATACACACACATACACACATACACAAAGACACACACAAATGAGAACTCAATTACATCTCGTAAAAAATTCTCACTTTCTCCTTATCTCTTACACACGCGCCTACAAAAAGATAAACATAAGTGAAAACTCCTTTACATCCCTGAAAATTCTTCCTTTCTCTTTTTCTTACACACACACACACACACACACACACACGTGGAAACTTGACTCCATCTCAAATACTACTCGTTCATTCATGAGAATATATATATATATATATATATATATATATATATATATATATATATATACATATAAATATGTATATATATACATATATGTCACACCCACACACACACACATATATATATATATTTATATATATATATATATATATATATATATATATATATATATTATATATATATATATATATATATATATATATATATATATATATTTGTGTGTGCACGTGCATTGGTATATGTCCGTGTCAGCAGTTATGGCAAATAAATGACTGATCTTACTAATTAGGCAGTGAGGCTTACTTACAAGATACTACTACTGTTGGCAGAAAATGCATATGTAAAAATCAATAAAATGAATGCACTCAGTTAACCAAATAAATCTCCTGGGGTAGAAATAAAATAAATACATTCACCTGTACGGGTTTCTTTGCAAGATGATCTAATAAATAGCAATTTACATTACCATTACTGTCTGTTATTATTGTTATTTTTTATTATGCATATCTGCTCAGACTCTGATACAAATGGACATTCATTAAGTTTATCAACAACCGGATATTTAGATGTGATATATGAACGGGAGAACGGAGGAGATTATTAAGTCAGAATCTGCCTTTGGTGTTGAGTTACGAAACAACTGTCTTGCAAGAAGAGCACCTGTTCGTTTGCTTGTTTACTGTCTGTCTGTCTGTCTGTCTGTCTGTCTCACACACTTTTCATACTCTTATCTCTCTCTATCACACACACTTTTCGTACTCTTATCTCTCTCTCTCTCTCTCTCTCTCTCTCTGTCAAACTGTTCTCTCTCTCTCTCTCTCTCTCGTTTCGACCCTTCGCCCCTACCCTAGGTCTTGTCACTTGGAATTTGAACTCAATTTATCAGGGGGAAACTTTGTGCGTACATTTTGCATAGTGTACCTTTTCAGATAAGATTGCCCTCGTGTAAATAAAATCTCGAGCCTATTATGTCCAGTGTCGTGGTCTACAGTAGCGACCATTTTTCAGCAGACAGCGAAATAGCAGATCTCCGAGAGTAGCATTATCAGACGAGAAAAAATTTCTCCCCCTTTAATTCCGCTGAAGGTTGAAAGATTGTGTTGCATAATTGCATTCAAGGGTAGATAAAAACTGTTTCTTCGCGCTGCAATATATAGAGAGAAAGAAGAAGAAGAAGAAGAAGAAGAAGAAGAAGAAGAAGAAGAAGAAGAAGAAGAAGAAGGATAAAAATAACAATCAAACTCACACGTGCGAGTGTTTGTGTGTGAGTGTAAGATTCACGTTGCAATACAGTGAGAGAGAGAGAGAGACCTTACCTTACAGACCTTACATCTTGTTCGGGTTGCCCCAGGTCCCTCAGTGTGAGGCACCTCTAATGTCTACCAGAGAGTTGCTAGTACATCTTCCGGTATATTTTGCAGTCTTCCAAATCTTGGATGGTCTGGGATGCAGTTTAGATATTTGTCGAGCTTATTCTTAAACACATCTACGCTCACTCCTGATATATTCCTCAGATGAGCTGGCAACGCATTGAATAGACGCTGCATTATCGATGCTGGTGCGTAGTGGATTAATGTCCTGTGTGCTTTCCTTATTTTTCCTGGTATAGTTTTGGGCACTATTAATCTACCTCTGCTTGCTCTTTCTGATATTTTTAGTTCCATGATATTTTCTGCTATTCCTTCTATCTGTTTCCATGCCTGAATTATCATGTAGCGTTCTCTTCTCCTTTCTAGACTATATAATTTTAAGAATTGTAGTCTTTCCCAGTAGTCTAGGTCCTTAACTTCTTCTATTCTAGCTGTAAAGGACCTTTGTACACTCTCTATTTGTGCAATATCCTTTTGATAGTGTGGGTACCATATCATATTGCAATATTCAAGTGGACTACGAACATATGTTTTATAAAGCATAATCATGTGTTCAGCTTTTCTTGTTTTGAAGTGCCGTAACAACATTCCATTTTTGCTTTACATTTGCCAACAGAGTTGCTATTTGATCATTGCATAACATGTTCCTATTCATCATCACACCAAGGTCTTTAACTGCTTCCTTATTTGTGATGGTCTCATTATTAGGTCCCTTATATGCATATAGCTTTCTTTCTCTGTCTCCATAATTTATTGATTCAATTTATCAGAGTTAAATACCATCCTATTTACCTCTGCCCAATCATATACTTTGTTAAGGTCTCTTTGTAGAGCGTTCTTATCTTCATCACAAGTAATTTCTCTACTTATTCTTGTGTCATCTGCGAAACTACTCACTACCGAATCCTTCACATTATTGTCTATGTCTTCAATCATAATAACAAACAGTATTGCAGCTAACACCGTACCTTGCGGCACACCGGATATTACCTTGACTTCATCCGATTTCTCGTCGTTTGCAATAACTATCTGTTTTCTGTTGTGTAAAAATTCTTTTAACCATCTTCCTACTTTATCCACGATATTGTGTTTTCTAATTTTCTTCGCTAATATATTATGGTCTACTTTATCAAAAGCTTTTGCAAAGTCTAAATAAACCACATCTGTTTCATTTCCGCTTTTCATATTTTTGAATATGTTCTCCGGTGGACTAACAGTTGGGTTTGTGTACTTTTTCCGGGTACGAAACCATGTTGTCCTTTATTAAACAAATTATTTTTATTAAATGTTTCATAATATTTTTCTTCATTACCCTTTCATACACTTTCATAATATGTGATGTTAGACTCACAGGCCTATAATTACTTGCCTCTAGTCTTGATCCACTTTTGAAAGTAGGGGTAATATATGCTAATTTGTGCTCATCATAAATCTTGCCTGTATCTACACTTTGTCTTAATAATATTGCAAGTGGCTTTGCGATAGAATGAAATACTTTCTTTAACAAAATAGCAGGAATTCCATCAGGCCCTGCAGCAGCTCCATTTTAATTTCATTAATAGCCTGCACAATATCAGCTTCATTAATATCTATGTCAGCTAAATATTCACTATTTCATCCCTTACTTCTATATCATTATCTCATTATCTATTCTAGGGGTGAATTCTCTCTTTTATATCGTTCTGCCAGTATGTTGCAAATTTCCTTTTTTTCATTCGTTAATCTCCTTCAATTCTCAGAGGGCCTATTTCTATTCTTCTTTATTCATCTTCTTCGCATATGAGTATAATAGTTGGGGTTTTGCTTGATATTTAATAGGGTTTTTTCTTCCAAGTCCCGTTTTTCATTTTCTTTTGATTGTATAATCTTTTGTTCTGCATTTTCTATCTTACTTTTTAGTTCTATAACTTTCCATGCATTTTTTTCTTTTGCAAGACCTTTTTTCCACTTTCTGATTTTCTGGAACAAAGATCCTTCTGTCTCTTGGTATGCATGAATGATGTTTACTTTTCTTCTTCGGTATATATTATCCACTATTTTCTCCAATATTTTATATAATATCTCCGTATTTACCCTTATGTCATCACTTACGAAAATGTTATCCCGATCTTTGTTTAATTCTTCATAATTTCTGACCATTTTATATTTTACTGTAGAAGTTGTATTTTCCATATCCTTCCCACTTTTTCATTTCTTGCTTATCTCTATTTTCACTTGCTTTGGAGTGAACTGTTAATTCTATGACATTATGGTCTGAAATATTCGCATTATAAACTATTATTTCTTTAACATAATTCATCTCGTTCACAAATACTAGGTCTAAAGTATTTTCCTTTCTTGTTGGCAGGTGATTTATTTGTTGAATGTTGTATTCTAGTAGCATATCTAATAGCTTTTCAAATTGCCTCTTATCTTCTGCACTACTATTACTCTCTTTTTTATATGTATAAGTACAACCACAATCTCCTATTCGTTCTTTCCATTCTACGAAAGGAAAGTTGAAGTCACCAGATAGGAGAATAGTCCAGTCCTTGTGATTTCTACATATATCATCCAATTTTTCAATTATTAAGTCAAACTCTTTAGTATTAGGAGGTCTATATATTACTATGTTCATCAATTTTTCAGATTCAAATTCTACCGCTATTAGTTCACATTCTGAGTTACTATATTTTCTCATATATTTTTCCTTGTTTTTTGTCTTTCCCATATATTGCGTTCCCCTTGATTCCTATTTTTTCTATCTGATCTATAAGTTTGGAACCCTTTTTTATTTGATCATCATTCCCAGTCTCTTGGGAATACCAGGTTTCACTTATATTCATTATATCTATTTTCTTTTCATTTTGGGTTAGTTCTTCTAAGTACTCTATTTTTCTTTTTGAGTTACTCGTAACTAAACCCTGCGCATTCATCATTATGATGGTTTGCGTGTTTTCTCCTTCATTTAATACTGGTAGTAATAAGGATTTTCCCATGTCTCTTTCCTGTTTCTGGTATGTTGTTCTTTTTCATTTCCAGAAATTCTGACATTAAAAATCCAACTTTTCCATAATATTTGATCTTCCTTCATCATAATTATTCATTTTGTGTCTGAATCTGCAATTTTCTCCCCCGTTTCTGCAATATCCTCTTGCATAATAAATACAGTTATTATCTCTTGGGTAGAATTTCGGAGCTGATGCTTTGAAATTTTTGCTGACACCTGCTGCATATCTCATTGGTGGTTTGCTTTTCTCTTTTACCTGATATTCTTGATTTCTCTCTTTATTTGTTTCTTTCTTATTTGGATTTTATTACTTGGTTGGTTATTTATTTGATTATGATTCATGGCTACAGGGTGCATATATTTGCATTTTTTGTCGAACTTACATCCTTTTCCTTCTTTTAGGTTTTTACATATTTTTGGATGCAGATCTCTGCAATCATCCCCATATCCATCTAAGTATGCACATTTACCATATATTTCATAGTTTTTGACATATCTTAGGATGTTTGTAGTAACGTCTTTCTCCAAATCTGCAATTCCCTCTTTTCAAAAGGTTGCAGATTTTGTCTTTCTTGTCTATTTTTTCCTCTTTCCCGTCATTGTATAGATCTGGGTAGAGCCTCTTCGGGATTTGATTTTCTGTTGTCATATCGTAATTTATTTCTTCGTAGGTATGCTGCTTTATTGCCTCATATGTAGTATCAATGAGTATCTCTGCATCCATACTTTTATCTTGTTCTTTGTTTTCCTTATTTTTTCTGTCATTTCATTTTTGTTTACTTCTCTTCCGTTTTCCTCTTCTTCTTTTTTCTTCTTCTTCTTCCTCTTCCTCTTCTTCTTCATCCTCAACTATTTGTACATTCAATCTTGATTTAATAACATTGTCTATCCATGATAGACATGTTGAACAAAAAATTCTTGTATCTTTTCTCAAATCTTGTATTACCTCAGCACACTGTGGATGGGTCGGAATGTTGCATGCAGCACATTTTCTGATTAGGTTTTGTGGATTGACTATGCTATACCAAACCTTACACAGTTTGCATGCTTTTGGCATTCTTTTTCCTAATGCATCAATTAGGATATTCACAAGATTCACCTTATTCATTTTCTTTGTCGGAATATGTTGGTTTATGTATATTTTTCTTTATGAGTCTCTTGACCACTTGGATTTTATTTGGAACTTCTTCAATTATTTTCAAGATGTTTTCATTAGATTTGTTCCAGTTTGAAGGATTATATCCTTCTAATATATCTATGAATGCTTTTGTATCTTTTTGGTTAGGACTGTTGCTGATTTCATAGATGAGAAATGCCAGTTCCCTTCCTGCTACCTCATCGTATTGCGAATCTGCTAAACACGCCAAATTACGCCACCTCTTCCCGCAGTTGGAACTTACTGCCATCTTGTTCTGATTTATAGTATTACACTTGATAAACTAACTTAGAAGACGCTTTATCCTACTATTTTCACATTAATCTTATCACCGATAGTTCACGAACACTTCTAGATATTTCTCAAATTCTAGTCGTATGTTAAACTTGTGATATCTGTTGATTAATCTGACTTCACGCGGGTACGTCTCACCAAGCAAGATGGCTACTTACGAGAGAGAGAGAGAGAGAGAGAGAGAGAGAGAGAGAGAGAGAAAACGAAAAAGTATATTGATATTAATAAGAATTGTAAAATTATGAACAGGTTTCGAAGGCTCATTCCAAATCTGGTCATAGAGAAAGCCTTCAGCTATATGTCACAATGTATTGCAACAATGTATCCTTATTTTCTGAAGCCAAATATCTAATTCACTCTAGGCAAGTAATTTACAACGAGACAAGAGAGGAAAAAGTTGACTTAGTGAAGGAAAACGACAGATCTTCCTGTTACTCGTTACCATTGTTGGTTAAAGAATTCAGGATAAATCCTTGTGAAATGTTTAATCTTCTTGAACGCATAGAAGGCACATCCTTCTCTCATACCTGCTGGTTCAACTCCTCCCCCTCCCCCACTCAGGAGAGTTCTTTAACTCCCACCACCCCTTCTCCCCAACTCAGGTGAGTTTTTTAACTCTCCCTCCCCCCTTCTCCCTCACTCAGATGACATCTTTAACCTCTCCCCTTTCTTCCCTACTTAGGTGAGCTTTTTAACCCTTACCCTTCTCCCTAACTCAGTTGAGTTCTTTAACTCGGCCCCCTTCTCCCCTATTTCCCTAACTCATGTGAGCTCTTTAACTCCCCCCTTTTCCCCAACTTAGTTGAGTTCTTTAACTTCCCCCTTCTTCCTAACCAAGTGAATTATTTAACTCCCTCCTTCTCACCAACTCAAGTATATAGTAATTCTATAACTCCACCCCCTTCTACCCAACTCAGGTTAGTTCTTTAACTCCCCATGGAAAAGTTTCTCTTCACGCGAGTTCTATAAATTCTCTACATTGTTTAATAACCTCGAGTTAGTTCAGTATGCAATAAAAAGAAAATTCAGATATCGGCATTTGGATCACCTGAAGAAAAGCGACCCCAACACACGCTGGGGTCGCTTTTCTTCAGGTTGAAAATATTGGGATCGCTTTTCTTAAGGTGAGGAATTAACAGGGCTTACAGTAAGGCCGTGGCGGAACGGCACTTTGCGCCTTATCCGCATATTTAAAGATTCTTGGCAAGCTCGGTATGTTCTGGCAAGAGGTAATATTGCACTGCACGCGCTAGCCACAGGGGTTACAGTAGGTTTGATTATTTTTGTACTGAAATTGCAAGACAATACGCTTTTAAATAACTATTGAATGTTTGTCTAAATTTGTGTTTTTAACAAATGTTTAATAAAGTAGTTTTTAATGAATATATATCTATATTTTTTTTCTCCTTTTTTCTATAATATTATGAGCTAAAGTGGGTCACCTGAAGATTGGAGACACCAACAAGCAGGGGTCGTTTATCTTCAGGTGGAAAATATTGGGGTTGCTTTTCTTCAGGAGGGAAATATTGGGGTCGATTTTCTTCAGGAGAGGTATTAGGGGTCACTAATCTTCAAGTGATCCGGCATTTGAAGTAATTACCTGGTTTCTTTCCTCTTAGAGCTGCAGATATCGATATTTGCAATAAATTATTGCTATATGTTTTCTCCTAGGGATAAATGTATAGGTATTCGCAGCAAATCATTGCTCTATGTTTTTTCTTAAAGTTACAGATATTGGTCTTTACTGTAAATGTTTTAGTTTGTTTCATAGTTACAGATAATGGCATTTGCAGTAAATAATCGCTGGCTTTCCCCTGAGAGCTACAGACAATAGTAACTACAGTAAATATCTGCTCTATCTCTATCCCTTTAGGGTTATAGATATTGGTAATTCCAGTAACGAATTGCACTATCTTGTTTTCTAGAATAACAGATATCGGTATTTGCCGTAAACAATTGCTCAGTCTTGCTATATAGAGTTATAGATATCGGTATTTGTATTAATTATCACTTATTCTTGCTTTATAGATTTACAGCTCTAGGTATTTTCAGTAAATAACCACTCTATCTTGCCTCCTAGAGTTGTTACAACAAATCATTTACATTATATAAATGTAAATATGTAATTCATAAGTTCTAACTGATGAAATGAAAATTTCTTAATGAAAAAATAAAAAAATGAAATGAAATATGAAAATAATAATGGAGTTTTTTTGTACCGTCTAACTGCTCAAAACAAAGTAATTCTTAGCTGCAGAACGCCAGACACTCCCAGGAACTCCAAGTACAACAATCAATACAAATTCAGCTAATAGAGCCATTCAAAATACTGAAGGGCATAACAAAAGTAGACAGTAACCTATTTACGCTAAACGAAAACCAGACAAGAAATAATGAATGGAAACTAGAGCTGAAGAGATACAACACATACCATTGAAGAAACTTCTTTACATACAAGATATGTGACACATGGAATAAACTGCCACCAAAAGTTGTAAACAGCAACAGTGTGGAAGAGTTTAAAAGAAAGCTAGACAAAATCATTAGGACATTGTGAATGAATATTAAAACCTGCTCCTAAAGATAAGTAAGCACACGATGACTCCTCGGATGGACTAATAAGTCTTTGAAACATCCTAATCCTTGTAACTCCTTGTAACTCTTCCCCATTCTCTTTCTCACTAAAGTGAGGGTCTCTCTCTCTCTCCTCTCTCTCTCTCTCTCTCTCTCTCTCATTTAAGTGAGGGTTTTGTAAGATTAATGAATCTGAGTTATTACTCTAGGGGAGATTAACCTTTCTAAAAATTCCTCGACTCTGATTGGGAGCTTGGAAGCGAATCGGGTAAAGATGCAAGTTTTGTTATATGCGCAGAAAAGAGTTCTTGATATAACGGCCTCAACACAAAAGTTATAAATGAAAAATTTTATCTATACTATAATGCTTTATCTATACTATGATGCTTTCACTCTTGGAAGGTTAGTTTTAGCGCAAGGAGATGAATTCTCTCTCTCTCTCCCTCTCTCCATACACACACACACGCACGCATGCACGCACACACACATATATATACATATAGATGTATTTGCACATATCTACATCCTCGTACGAAGGTATACACACACCTGTATACACACACACACACACACACACACACACACACACACATATATATATATATATATATAGATATCAATATAGAGTATATATTTAGTAGATATATATATATAGATAGAATGATATATAGAGAGATATATATGATATAGATTAGGACGACACCCCCTAACATGAGGAGATATAGATGATAGAAGATAGAGATATAGATTGAGAAGTATATATAGAGAGATATATATTACATATTATCTATATTATATATTATAGATATATATATATAGGAGTTCATATAGATATAATATATATATAATAGATTATATATTATGAATATATAATATAATGCCCTATATCAACAATCTTACTTCCCTCCGATTTGATGTGCAATACATACCTCCATCTCCTCTCATTCTTCATCTGTCTCTGTCTGTCTCTCTCCCCACCCACACACACGCAGTACATCCCCTGCACAAACCGACGACAAGCTGGCTGTGATATCATTTATCATCCGTCCCTCCCCCTCCGCGACAACTCCTTTCAACGTTACGTGGTGGTGATGGCTGTCAGCCAGTGCGTATCGAGGCTTAACCCCTACAAACACTAATAATCATGATGATTATTGCATTTACAAGCCTATTTCCGGTTGGCGGCTTCTGGTTAATCAGTGACGATCGATTTGACTTGTGATGATTTGAACTACTATATCGTAAATTGGAAATTTGACTTATTCTTGTGAGTTAAATTTCCGAGGTAATAAACATTTTGGTTCGTTTTGACGTCAGAATTTGATAAATAAGAAAAATCATTGAAAATACCAAGCTTTAACGGTTGGACCTTTTAGTGGCACTGTATCATAGATACCTGATTATAGTCGTGTTACGGTGTCCAATAAAATGAGGTGACTTCTTCAATAGTTACGTATTATATTTTACGCGTTGCTTTACTGATGAAATTGTTTTAGAAAATCGCGTCGGAGGTTCCACTTAATTCTTTCTTGTCTCTTATGTAACACACACACAACACACAATACACACACACACATATATATATATATATTATATATATATATATCTTATATATATATATATATATATATATATATATATATTATAGATATATATAGCTCAGTAATGAGGTAACAGATGAATACTATCTTTTTTTATTTCCGTCTATAGTTCAGTAATGAGGGAATAGATGAATACTATCTTAATGTATATAAATATAAGTGTGAGTTGGTACGAATGATGGATTTTGTGTCGATAACCGACAGATTCATATAAAGAGACTAGACTCCCCCCAAAATTAATTAAAAATAGCCTCGCCAAAAATTAATTAAAAATAGGTAAAATAGATAAAAAAAAAAGTAAATAGTCCCCACCCAAAAGTGATTTTGAAAAAAACAGTCCTCAACCGAAAGATATAAATCTAAAATTCACTCTAACATATATATCTGTAGTAATAATCACAGAAATAAACCGAAAAAACCCAACTAAATGGGAAAAAACTTCCCCCGCCCAAAATAAATTTATAAATAGGCCCCTAAATAAAATCTTAAAAAGCCTCCATACCCAAAA
>NC_061109.1:56826997-56846997 GCF_015104395.2 Macrobrachium nipponense
GAACGATTTATTTTTATTGTATACAGAATATCAAAATAAAGGAAAGATTTATTGTATTGTATAAAGAGTATTAAAATAAAGGAACGATATATTGTATATTGTATAAAGAATATTAAAGTAAAGAAACGATTTATTGTATTGTATAAAGGGTATTAAAATAAAGGACGATATATTGTATTGTATAACGAATATTAAAATAAAGAAACGCTAAGATATTGAAATTCATTTTTGAATACCTCTATTATGAAAAATGGATGATTTCTAAAAAAAAAAACACTGAAAGATTTGGGAGAGTTCCTACATTAGAAGAACGATTCTCATAATTGAAAGCATTTTCCGCCGCTTTTGAAGTTAACCCTGTTTTTAAACCGAGTGTTCAAAAAAAAAAAAAAAAAAAAAAAAAAAATAGACCGGTTTTTTTA
Source organism: Macrobrachium nipponense (assembly GCF_015104395.2). Taxonomy (NCBI): domain Eukaryota; kingdom Metazoa; phylum Arthropoda; class Malacostraca; order Decapoda; family Palaemonidae; genus Macrobrachium; species Macrobrachium nipponense. Next base: position 56,827,420 of record NC_061109.1, read on the forward strand.
TCCAAGCGAGAAAAGAGAACTGTTTTATCGGAGCGGCCTGGAATTGTGACAGTGGTGCAACTTTTGTTTGTGCTCTGGAACGTGTCGAGTTTTGGCAAAGAGTTGCTAAGGTTCTGGGTTGCGGGAAAAATGTTTCGTGAAATAATCTCTTTTGTAAAATAAGAAGGAAAAAAAAAAACGTAAAACCAGATGTGCAGGGAAGAGAAAAAAAAAGTATATCCTAGTTTAACCAGACCATTGAGCTGATTTACATCTCTCCTAGGGCTGGCCAGAAGGATTAGATATTTTTACGTGGCTAGGAACCAATTGGTCACCTAGCAACGGGACCTACAGCTTATTGTGGGATCCGAACCACACTATATCGAGTAATGAATTTCTATCACCAGAAATAAATTCCTCTGATTCCGCAGCCGAGCGCGAAAACCATTCGTCCAGCGTGGAACCTACAGCGAAGAGATTATTGGTTGCATTTGATAGAATAGAATATAGAATTCTGGTCAAAGGCCAAGCGATGGAACCTAGGAGGTCATTCAGCGCTGAGAGGGAAATTGATTGTAAGAGGTTTGAAAGGTGTAACAGGAGGAAAACCTCACAGTTGCACTATGAAACCACTGTTAGGAGAGGGTGGAAGGTAAGAGGGAAGAAAGAATATGATGGGAGGTACAATAAAAGGAATGAAAGGGGTTGCAGCCAGGGGCCGAAGGGACGCTGCTAAGAACCTCAAGTATCGCCTACAGTGCATCTCATAAGGTGCACTGACGACACTAGCCTCCCACGGGAGTTGCCTTATTTGAGGTTTTTAAATTTATATTAAGAATTTATAATTAAATCGAAATGGCAACATAAAAAAAATCTGAAACTGACTCAAAATTGTCGTAAATTTTCTTACAGTAATCTTTACTACCAACTGCCTCAGATTGGTCAGTAATCGGACCCTCAATCAACCATCTGAAGGAGCGATGGGTATGGGGCTAACAACCCCACTCCAAAAATGAATGCACAGCCAGCCCTTTGGTGCTTGCTGCTGTGCCTGGCAAAAGACCACAATGGAGTTCCAGAAACCAAGAGAGTGAGCGAGTGAGTGAGTGAGTGAGTGAGAGTGAATGAGTGAATGAATGAGTACGCACTCTAATAGCATTATGAAGATGCCAAAAAACAAGTGAATTGAGTTCTGGAGCTCTCAGGCTCTAGCAAGAAGAGCAAAGTTAAATAAAAAGAAAGAAATGAAAGAGAATGTGATTTCTCGAGAGAAGAAGAAGAAGATTTCTCTTTGATCTTCCAGTCTCCCTGAGGCCAAGCGAGATGTTCCAGGGGCCATAATGGACTTCGTTCCACTTCGTAGAGGAATTCCGAGCCGGAAATAATGATTTCTAAAAGAAATTCTTGATCCTCATTAGCATATCATGACTTATTTCAACTTGCCACTCCAGGAGCTAATTCTTTCAAGCGCTATTTTCGCAGATCTAGACTTATGTATACTCCGTTTCTATTATAAAAAATTGATAAACTAATTCCGGTATTTGCTATGAAAATTAATCTCTGACTAAAAAAATCTATGTTGACTGACGTTTGAATATAAATATTTATGTTTAGACCAGTCGTGAAATAAGATTTGCATTTCTGATTTTACGTGGAAATATCGAGGCGTCATGAAATTATCTGAAATTATCTTCATTTGATTGAATTCTTTATTTCGTCTCTCTTCCGTTTTGGTCAAAGCCTTGACATGTTTCCCTTTGGCACATTTTACTTCATAGCAATGAGAGAACTCCATAACCTTCTCAGACAATGCCCATATATACGAAAACATAGATTTTTTCAGGTCTATAAATTGGAGTCATGACAAACTGACAACAAATATGCATTATTTACTGAAACAATTATTAACACTGGGTAAAGGGTTTAGTTACAGTTTTAATTTCCCATCAGAACTACTACTTGAATCTCCATGAAATTATGTTTTAAATGAATAAATCACACATTTCCTCGGTAGTGGCCAAGTAACACACGATAGTTAAAATTAATCATAGTGCAAGATTCTAATGGGACCAAACCTGATCTAGGATACTATCTCCTACATGACAGGGTTAAATAAGGCCCCACCCTACCTCCGGGCCACGCCTAGACCAATAATACTCTCAAGTTTATTTCCCAACCTAACTTTCCCTAACTTAACCAAACCTTTTATCATAACAAAAATAATAATAATAATAATAATAATAATAATAATAATAATAATAATAATCATCATCATTATCATTATCATTACCATTATCATTATCATTATCATTATTACTAGTAGTACTAGTAGCAATAATAACCTGCATCAGAAGAATTTGATTAATAATGAAATTTCTCCCTTCAGATATTATTAAATGTAGGATGCAGCCAAAATTTCAAAGGAATTATTATTATTATTATTATTATTATTATTATTATTATTATTATTATTATTATTATTATTATTATTATCATTATTATTATGATTATTATTATTATTATTATTATTATTATTATTATTATTATTATTATTACTATTATTATTATTGTACTTAGGAAGCAGACCCTCTCTCAAAGCATACTTTATTAAAAGTAATGGCTACTTCAGCAGCATTACACTTGTAGAGATTCTTCTCTATTTTGCGAATAGCGGCTTTTTCAGTGCTACTTAAACGAGCCAGTAGAGCGCCTATAGAGGTCATGGTAAAATACAGGGTCAAAATAGGTGTATATATTTGAATTTTACAGATTAAAACTATGATACCATAGTCCATCAAGTCATTAACGATTCTCTCTCTCTCTCTCTCTCTCTCTCTCTCTCTCTCTCTCTCTCTCTCTCTCTCTCTCTCTCTTTTCTTAAAGCGAGCTTTCGTCTGGAGCTGCCAGACATCCTCGGGCTGGGAAGCTGAGGGTGGACTGATCTTGGTGCGGTGTCCGTCCTCCTTATATCTGTGGTTGACAGCAAGGGGTCTGCCCCATGCTTGTCTCCTATTGGCTGGTGCGGTGAGTCTTGTTTTCATTGGCTGCCTGAGCCAGGTCTCAAGCCACTTTCCTCGAACCGATGGTTGCGTTGCAGCATATCCTGCAGCCGCCTGGACCTCCTAAGCGCCGCTTAGGAGGTCCAGGCGGCTGCAGGATATGCTGCAACGCAACCATCGGTTCGAGGAAAGTGGCTTGAGACCTGGCTCAGGCAGCCAATGAAAACAAGACTCACCACCGCCACCAGCCAATAGGAGACAAGCATGGGGCAGACCCCTTGCTGTCAACAACCCCACATATAAGGAGGACGGACACCGCACCAAGATCAGTCCACCCTCAGCTTCCCAGCCCGAGATGTCTGGCAGCTCCAGACGAAAGCTCGCTTAAGAAAGAGAGAGAGAGAGAGAGAGAGAGAGAGAGAGAGAAGAGAGAGAGAGAGAGAGAATCGTTAATGACTTTGATGACTAGGTATCATAGTTTATCTGTAAAATTCAAATATACACCTATTTTGACCCTGTATTTTACCATGACCTCTATAGCGCTCTACTGGCCTGTTTAAGTAGCACTGAAAAAGCCGCTATTCGCAAAATAGAGAAGAACTCTACAAGTGTAATGCTGCTGAAGTAGCCATTACTTTTAATAAAGTATTATTATTATTATTATTTCATTATTATTATTATTATTATTATTATTATTATTATTATTATTATTATTAACAACATTTTCATACTAAATAAGGGAAAATATATTAATCTTCTAAAAAAAAAGTGTGGAAACAGAGATAAAAAAAAACAGCAACAACAGCAAATAAAAAAAATTGAACATCTCAACAAGAAACAGCAGATAAGTCTACGCACACAAGAACAGCATAGATACTCTTTTCTCAGACGCGCTGGAAGGCTCCTTATGCTAATCCGCAAGAAATAAAAAAGTGAAGATTTTCAGAAAGGCCAAAGGACCAACGCTCGATGAGAGAGAGAGAGAGAGAGAGAGAGAGAGAGAGAGAGAGAGAGAGAGAGAGAGAGAGAGAGAGAATAAAAACAACTGTCGAACTTAGACATCAAACAGCGATGCATGGTAGCCAATATCTTGCTCTTTGACGGAAGGGGAAAGGAAAACATCTAATTCCCAGAGAGAGAGAGAGAGAGAGAGAGAGAGAGAGAGAGAGAGAGAATTTCCAGACTCGGAACCAAGAAGAGAGAATTAAACCAGTGGAAATGCATAAGAGATTCAAATGAAGGTCGCAGTATATCTTATTCTCTTTGCTTGTCAGACCAAAAAGAGGCGGCTGAAAAAAAGAAAGAAAGAAAGAAAGAAAAAACCTAGATCCCAGAAACAGAAAGAAAAAAAAAAAGGGAAGGAACTCGGAACTAAACTCAGATCAAACGTCTGTTTGTTGTGTGTGTGTGTGTGTGTGTGAGAGAGAGAGAGAGAGAGAGAGTTAACATGGAAGAAGAATATGATTTTCAATGATGCATAGTTATAAAAGTACATGTTTACATGTTTATTTGTTTGCTTGTGTGGAGGGAGAGAATTAATATAGAAGAATGATTTGAATGTAGGGGTGAAGTGGCTAGCCCCGTACCTTTTTATTGTCCTTCAGCTGAGGCTTATAAGCATTCATAGCTGGGTTGGTTGGTGAAGGCAGGCCATGATCGAACTACGGACCTTCGAAATTCGTGTCTAGTCCTATGCCACCTAGCTACCATTTAGCATTTTTAGACTTGCACTTACGGATATCTATTAAAAATTGATACATAACTAACAACACTTGTACACTCACGGGCAAGTGCATCAGCATTATGATGTATGCAAGCACACACGCAAGCAAGCGAGCGCCAAGACCATTACACATCGACCCTGGAATCCACGCCTTTGGGGAGTCTTTCCAATATCGTCACGGCCATGACATTGAGGGCTATTGACAAGTTCCCTATCATATATTCATTTCAAGTCTTGTTTGACGACAAACACGCGGTATTCTTCCAGATACCCCGGCGTTAAAGGGGAAGGAACTACCAAAGAATTCCACTTGCGAGATCTTCCTCAAGGACGAGGGAAAGAAAAAAGCCAGTCTCAGTAGAGATCGCAGGAATGAAAGGCAGTTTCAGGAGATTGCAAGAATGCAAGTTAGTTTCAGGGCCATTAAGAAGGACAAAAAGGCAGCTTAGGTACAGATCACATGGATAAAAGTTAGCTTCAATAGTAGAGGCTGAAGAAACAAATGACAGTTTCAATAAAAGTTGCTGGGATAAAAGTCAGTTTCAGTGAATATCACAGATAAAAAAAAAGCCAGTTTCAGTAAAGATTTTAAGAACAAAAGTCAATTTTAGTCATCTTAGTCAAGATCACAAGAATAAAAGTCAGTTTCAGTAGAGAATGCAGGAAATTATAATAGCGGATTTCAGTCAAATTAAGTAGACTAAAAGGCAGTTTCATTGGAGGTCACAGGAATCAAAGTAATTTCCAGCAAAGGTCACTGGAATAAACACTGGGATAAAAGGCAATCCCTGGAGAGATTGCAGGAATATAAGGTAGTCTCAGGAGAGATCACTGAAATGTAATACAGCTCCAGTATATATCACTAGAATGGAAGAGTTCCAGGAGATAATACTGGAATGAAATACATTTCCAGGAATGGGAAACGGTTCCAGGAGAGATCAATGTAAAGGAACACAGTTCCAGGAGATAATACTGGAATGAAATACATTTCCAGGCGAGATCACTAGAAAGGAAAAGGTTCCAGGAGGGATCACTGGAAAGGAATACACTTCCAGGAGAGATCACTAGAATAGGAAAACGTTACAAGAGAGATCACCAGAAAGGAATACAGTTCCAGGAGAGATAACTGGAATGGAAAAGTTCCAGGGGAGGTCACTAGAATGGAAAAAAAGTCCAGTAGAGATCACTGGAATGGAATACAGTTTCAGATGTCACTGGAATGGAATACATTTCCAGGCGACGTCCCTAGAATGGAATACAGTTCCAGGATAGATCACTAGATAGGAGTACAGTCTGACGACAGGCTTCAGTGGAATGGAATAAAGTTCCAGAAGGGATCAATGAAAAGGAATACAGCTAAAGGAGAGATCACTGGAATGGATGCAGTACCAGGAGAGATCTCACTGGAATAGAATACAGTTTCAGGAGGGATCAACAGCCAGAAATACAGTTCCATGAGAGATCAGTAAAATGGAATACAGTTCCAGGAAGATCACTGGAACGGAACACAGTTTGCGGATAGATCTTACTGGAACGGAATACAGTTCCAGGAGAGATCACTGGAAAGGAAAAAAAGTTCCAGGATGGAATTTTACTAAGGAATACTGTTTGAGGATGGGGATCACTCAAATGGAATACAGTTCCAGGAGGGATCAATAGTAATAAATACAGTTCCAGGAGGGGTTGCCTAGTTAGAAAGCTTTTCAAGACGATATCACCGAAAGGGGAAAAGCAGTTCTGGTAGAGATCGCCGAGGGCGGGGGGTTGGGGTGAGGAGGAAGGTAGGTTGCTCAAAAGATTTCTTAATGGATATTCGACATCATTATTCAAGAGGTGATTCTGAATTTTAGGATCAGGGGCACTGCATCAAAAGATGAAAGATGATGACCCTCAAGGAATCCTTCTCTCTCTCTCTATATTGTGCTTTGTGCTTGTTTTCACAAAGAGATGAGAAAGGAGACGTGAAGTTCTGAAATAGTATATATATGAAAGATGGGCCTTTCAAAATGTATTTATTTCAGTATGCAATGCTACATACACACACACACACACACACACATACACACTCACACTAACATCCACACACACACACACACATATTATATATGATGTATGTATGTGTATATATATATATATATATATGTATATATACACATACATACATACATACATAAATTATATATATATATATATATATATATATATAGATATATATATATATTTATATATATATATATATATATATATATATATATAGATATATATATATATATATATATATTCTGGGTATTCATTCTGAATTTATTGTGCTCCGTAACTATACTCTGTTTTTTTTCATCTGTCCATCGCCTGTGGTTGTGTATATAACACTGCGTCCCGCGCTTTAGATAGTTACATTCAGCTCACATTCAACAATTATAATAATATCCTATTTCGAATATTAACGGTGTAATTCGCATACAGTAAATTATTAAAACACTTTTCAATCGCAAATGCCACACCCAAATATCCTTTTATTTAACCTAACACTTACACAGCGTAACTATTTACCGGACGACAGTGTTACCATACACAAACACCATAGGCAGATGGACAGATGAAAAAAAACAGAGTATAGTATGCAGTAATCATAGTTTTTCATATGTTTCTTCGCCATTATTTAGCTACTGAAACTTTTGCCATCTGTGAATAGGTTTAAAAGTTGCATGTGCGTTATATATATATATATATATATATATATATATATATATATATATATATATATATATATATATATATATATATATAAACGAACATGAGCCTTTTAAACCTATTCACAGATGGCAAGAGTTTCAGTAGCTAAATAATGGCGAAGAAACATATGAAAATCTCTGATTACTGCATGCTAGTTACGGAGCACAATAAATTCAGAATGAATACCCAGAATAAAGGCTCAGAACTAGAATATAAATAAATAGAATACTTATTCTAATTTAACCCAATTATATAACTTATGTAAGAAATCACAGAAGAAATAACTGACATCACGAAGTGATACGAAATTTCATGACAATTTACATCAAGCCATTGACTTTTCCCCTGCTTAGGGTAGTGCCATCAGTGCTTCTCATGTGGTGCACTGTAGGTATTATTTAAAGTTCTTTGCAGCGTCCCTTCGGGCCCTAGCTGCAAACCCTTTCATCCCTTTTACTGTACCTACATTCATATTATCTTTCTTCCATCTTGTTATCCATACTCTCGTAAAATTTGTTTCATAGTGCAACTGCTTTGAGGTTTAAGCCTTTAAACCTGCTTATCTGTTTCCTTTCCAGCGGTGAATGACCTCATAGATCCAAGTGCTTGGCCTTTGGCTAAACTCTATATTCCGTTCCATTCCATGACATTTCACATGAAGCCATTGCCTCTTTCTCGTAATGTGAAAAACTCATCTAAAACATACGGATTATTTTTCCTTGCGTGTTTGTGAAAATGTCGAACTGCTTAAGACTTGAGACGGTCATTTTTTTTTATCCAGTTACAGCGCAAGAAAGGAATTAATCAATGGATCATGTCTCTTATCTTACACGTCCTTTCAAATGACTGACAGGTCACGATTAAAGGGATATCACGACCATCGCAGCTGCCGAGGTTATTGACACCGATCTTAGTTACGAAGAAAAGAATTAAGTGAATTTCTCTGGCTCCTAAGAAAATCAAGCGAAATTTGCAACACCAGCTCGTTTAGTTGAAGGTGAATATTAAGTACAAAAAATTAACACGAATGATTAAATGGCTGAAGGTCACAAATAAGGTGACGTCACAGCCGTCAAAACTACCTAGGCCATTGACACTTAATGCGCGAATGAATGAATTTCGCGAAATTCTCTGACCTACTAATAAAGAGGAATCAAGCGAAAATCGCAAAACAACCTCATTCAGATAACAATGGATATTAAGTTAAAAACTATGCAAAAAATAAATCAACCTAGGTCATTGACACCGATCTTAGTTACGAAGAAAGGAATTTAGCGAAATCCACAGACTCCTAATCAAGTGACTGAAGCGAAAATGTTGAGACAAGGTCTTTCACATGACGGTGAATATGATTGCAAGAATTTACTCAAAGAATTAACTTTAACTTATGGGAAATGAGTCTACAAGGGAAGACAGTGTAGGCTTGTGACACAACCTTCAGATTTTGTGATAAATATGAAAAACTAAGATCAAGAGTCAAACTTTATCACAAACACTGTAACAACTATCTCTCTCTCTCTCTCTCTCTCTCTCTCTCTCTCTCTCTCTCTCTCTCTCTCTCTCTCTGTATTTATATATATACATATATATATATATATATATATATATATATATATATATATATATATATATATATATATATATATATATATACTATATCTATATATATAAATAGAAAGAGAGAGAGTTACATTTATATATATATATATATATATATAATATATATATATATATATATATATATATATGAGATGAGAGAGAGCAGAGATGAGACGAGAGAGAGAAGAGAGAGAAGAGAGAGAGAGAGAGAGAGAGAGAGAGAGATAGTTGTTACAGTGTTTGTGATGAAGTTTGACTCTTGATCTTAGTTTTTCATATTTATCACAAAATCTGAAGGTTGTGTCACAATCCTACACTGTCTTCCCTTGTAGACTCATTTCCCATAAGTTAAAGTTAATTCTTTGAGTAAATTCTTGCAATCATATTCACCGTCTATGTGAAAGACCTTGTCTCAACATTTCGCTTCAGCACTTGATTAGGAGTCTGTGGATTTCGATGAATTCCTTTCTTCGTAACTATGATCGGTCGGGTCAATGACCAAGGTTGATTTATTTTTTGCATAGTTTTTTAACTTAATATCCATTGTTATCTCTTCTTCCCTATGAATCTCTCTCTCTCTCTCTCTCTCTCTCTCTCCCTTCTTATATCTTGTTCTCACCCAGTCACCACTTGCTGCCCCCCCCCCCCCCCACCCCCCTCTCTCTTCATATTTCTAGTTCTCATCCAGTCATTTCTTACGGCCCCAGTCTCTGTCTGTCTGTCTGTCTCTCTCTCTCTCTCTCTCTCTCTCTCTTTCTTGCTCGCTCTCTCTCTCTTCTTCTTAACTCTTGTTCTCATCCAGCCATTTCTTACCGCCCCAGTCTCTCTCTCTCTCTCTCTCTCTCTCTCTCTCTCTCTCTCTCTCCTTAACTCTTGTTCTGATCCAGTCATTTCTTCCCGCCCCAGTCTCTCTCTCTCTCTCTCTCGTTTCCGTCCTCATGCTTTCTTCCCCAAGAAACGTCTCTCTTCTCTCTCCCGTAAGTAGCCATCTTGCTTGGTGAGTCGTACCCGCGTGAAGTCAGATTAATCAACAGATATCACAAGTTTAACATACGACTAGAATTTGAGAAATATCTAGAAGTGTTCGTGAACTATCGGTGATAAGATTAGTGTGAAAATAGTAGGATAAAGCGTCTTCTAAGTTAGTTTATCAAGTGTAATACTATAAATCAGAACAAGATGGCAGTAAGTTCCAACTGCGGGAAGAGGTGGCGTAATTTGGCGTGTCTAGCAGATTCGCAATACGATGAGGTAGCAGGAAGGGAACTGGCATTTCTCATCTATGAAATCAGCAACAGTCCTAACCAAAAAGATACAAAAGCATTCATAGATATATTAGAAGGATATAATCCTTCAAACTGGAACAAATCTAATGAAAACATCTTGAAAATAATTGAAGAAGTTCCAAATAAAATCCAAGTGGTCAAGAGACTCATAAAGAAAATATACATAAACCAACATATTCCGACAAAGAAAATGAATAAGGTGAATCTTGTGAATATCCTAATTGATGCATTAGGAAAAAGAATGCCAAAAGCATGCAAACTGTGTAAGGTTTGGTATAGCATAGTCAATCCACAAAAACCTAATCAGAAAATGTGCTGCATGCAACATTCCGACCCATACACAGTGTGCTGAGGTAATACAAGATTTGAGAAAAGATACAAGAATTTTTTGTTCAACATGTCTATCATGGATAGACAATGTTATTAAATCAAGATTGAATGTACAAATAGTTGAGGATGAAGAAGAAGAGGAAGAGGAAGAAGAAGAAGAAAAAGAAGAAGAGGAAAACGGAAGAGAAGTAAACAAAAATGAAATGACAGAAAAAAATAAGGAGAACAAAGAACAAGATAAAAGTATGGATGCAGAGATACTCATTGATACTACATATGATGCAATAAAGCAGCATACCTACGAAGAAATAAATTACGATATGACAACAGAAAAGCAAATCCCGAAGAGGCTCTACCCAGATCTATACAATGACGGGAAAGAGGAAAAAATAGACAAGAAAGACAAAATCTGCAACCTTTTGAAAAGAGGGAATTGCAGATTTGGAGAAGATGTTACTACAAACATCCTAAGATATGTCAAAACTATGAAATATATGGTAAATGTGCATACTTAGATGGATATGGGGATGATTGCAGAGATCTGCATCCAAAAATATGTAAAAACCTAAAAGAAGGAAAAGGATGTAAGTTCGACAAAAAATGCAAATATATTCACCCTGTAGCCCCCCCCCCATGAATCATAATCAAATAAATAACCAACCAAGTAATAAAATCCAAAAGATAAGAAAGAAACAAATAAAGAGAGAAATCAAGATATCAGGTAAGAGAGAAAAGCAAACCACCAATGAGATATGCAGAGGTGTCAGCAAAAAATTTCAAAGCATCAGCTCCGAAATTCTACTCAAGAGATAATAATGTATTTATTATGCAAGAGGATATTGGCAGAAACGGAGAAAATTTGCAGATTCAGACACAAAATGAATAATTATGATGAAGGAAGATCAAATATTATGGAAAAGTTGGATTTTTTAATGTCAGAATTTCTGGAAATGAAAAAAAGAACAACATACCAGAACAGGAAAGAGACATGGGAAAATCCTTATTACTACCAGTATTAAATGAAGGAGAAAACATGCAAACCATCATAGTGATGAATGCGCAGGGTTTAGTTACGAGTAACTCAAAAAGAAAAATAGAGTACTTAGAAGAACTAACCCAAAATGAAAAGAAAATAGATATAATGTGAATAGTGAAGTGAAACCTGGTATTCCCAGGAGACTGGGAATGATGATCAAATAAAAGGTTCCAAACTTATTAGATCAGATAGAAAAAATAGGAATCAAGGGGGAACCGCAATATATGGGAAAGACAAAAAACAAGGAAAAAATATATGAGAAATATAGTAATCAAGAATGTGAACTAATAGCGGTAGAATTTGAATCTGAAAAATTGATGAACATAGTAATATATAGACCTCCTAATACTAAAGAGTTTGACTTAATAATTGAAAAATTGGATGATATATGTAGAAATCACAAGGACTGGACTATTCTCCTATCTGGTGACTTCAACTTTCCTTTCGTAGAATGGAAAGAACGAATAGGAGATTGTGGTTGTACTTATACATATAAAAAAGAGAGTAATAGTAGTGCAGAAGAGAAGAGGCAATTTGAAAAGCTATTAGATATGCTACTAGAATACAACATTCAACAAATAAATCACCTGCCAACAAGAAAGGAAAATACTTTAGACCTAGTATTTGTGAACGAGATGAATTATGTTAAAGAAATAATAGTTTATAAATGCGAATATTTCAGACCATAATGTCATAGAATCAACAGTTTCATTCCAAAGCAAGTGAAAATAGAGATAAGCAAGAAATGAAAAAGTGGGAAGGATATGGAAAATACAACTTCTACAGTAAAAATATAAAATGGTCAGAAATTAATGAAGAATTAAACAAAGATTGGGATAACATTTTCGTAAGTGATGACATAAGGGTAAATACGGAGATATTATATAAAAATAAAATATTGGAGAAAATAGTGGAAAAATATATACCGAAGAAGAAAAGTAAAACATCATTCATGCATAAACCAAGAGACAGAAGGGATCTATTGTTCCAGAAAATCAGAAAGTGGAAAAAAAGGTCTTGCAAAGAAAAAAATGCATGGAAAGTTATAGAACTAAAAAGTAAGATAGAAAATGCAGAACAAAAGATTATACAATCAAAAGAAAATGAAAAACGGGACTTGGAAGAAAAAACCCTATTAAATATCAAGCAAAACCCCAAGCTATTATACTCATATGCGAAGAAGATGAATAAAAGAAGAATAGAAATAGGCCCTCTGAGAATTGAAGGGAGATTAACGAATGAAAAAAAGGAAATTTGCAACATACTGGCAGAACGATATAAGAGAGAATTCACCCCTAGAATAGATAATAAAGATAATGATATAGAAGTAAGGGATGAAAACTAGTGAATATTTAGCTGACATAGATATTAATGAAGCTGATATTGTGCAGGCTATTAATGAAATTAAAAAATGGAGCTGCTGCAGGGCCGATGGAATTCCTGCTATTTTGTTAAAGAAAGTAGTTCATTCTATCGCAAAGCCACTTGCAATATTATTAAGACAAAGTGTAGATACAGGCAAGATTTATGATGAGCACAAATTAGCATATATTACCCCTACTTTCAAAAGTGGATCAAGACTAGAGGCAAGTAATTATAGGCCTGTGAGTCTAACATCACATAATATGAAAGTGTATGAAAGGGTAATGAAGAAAAATATTATGAAACATTTAAAAAAAAATAATTTGTTTAATAAAGGACAACATGGTTTCGTACCCGGAAAAAGTACACAAACCCAACTGTTAGTCCACCGTGAGAACATATTCAAAAATATGAAAAGCGGAAATGAAACAGATGTGGTTTATTTAGACTTTGCAAAAGCTTTTGATAAAGTAGACCATAATATATTAGCGAAGAAAATTAGAAAACACAATATCGTGGATAAAGTAGGAAGATGGTTAAAAGAATTTTTACACAACAGAAAACAGATAGTTATTGCAAACGACGAGAAATCGGATGAAGTCAAGGTAATATCCGGTGTGCCGCAAGGTACGGTGTTAGCTGCAATACTGTTTGTATTATGATTGAAGACATAGACAATAATGTGAAGGATTCGGTAGTGAGTAGTTTCGCAGATGACACAAGAATAAGTAGAGAAATTACTTGTGATGAAGATAGGAACGCTCTACAAAGAGACCTTAACAAAGTAGATGATTGGGCAGAGGTAAATAGGATGGTATTTAACTCTGATAAATTTGAATCAATAAATTATGGAGACAGAGAAAGAAAGCTATATGCATATAAGGGACCTAATAATGAGACCATCACAAATAAGGAAGCAGTTAAAGACCTTGGTGTGATGATGAATAGGAACATGTTATGCAATGATCAAATAGCAACTCTGTTGGCAAAATGTAAAGCAAAAAATGGGAATGTTGTTACGGCACTTCAAAACAAGAAATCAAAACAAAAAGGCTGAACAACAAATGATTATGCTTTATAAAACATATGTTCGTAGTCCAATTGAATATTGCAATATGTATGGTACCACACTATCAAAAGGATATTGCACAAATAGAGAGTGTACAAAGGTCCTTTACAGCTAGAATAGAAGAAGTTAAGGACCTAGACTACTGGGAAAGACTACAATTCTTAAAATACATAGTCTAGAAAGGAGAAGAGAACGCTACATGATAATTCAGGCATGGAAACAGATAGAAGAATAGCAGAAAATATCATGGAACTAAAAAAATATCAGAAAGAGCAAGCAGAGGTAGATTAATAGTGCCCAAAACTATACCAGGAAAAATAAGGAAAGCACACAGGACATTAATCCACTACGCACCAGCATCGATAATGCAGCGTCTATTCAATGCGTTGCCAGCTCATCTGAGGAATATATCAGGAGTGAGCGTAGATGTGTTTAAGAATAAGCTCGACAAATATCTAAACTGCATCCCAGACCATCCAAGATTGGAAGATGCAAAATATACCGGAAGATGTACTAGCAACTCTCTGGTAGACATTTAGAGTGCCTCACACTGAGGACCTGGGGCAACCCGAACAAGATGTAAGGTCTGTAAGGTAAGGTAAGGTCTCTATCTCAATTATCGTTCCCGCTCTATCTTCCTCCATGAGTCTGCCTGTCTCTCTCTCTCTCTCTCTCTCTCTCTCTCTCTCTCTCTCTCTCTCTCTCTAGAAACGCCCTCACGTCACCCTTACCTGAGGCACATTGTTGGGGATCCACTGGTAGACAGGGAAGGGCTGCCTGTTGTAGTACCATTTGACCACCATACCCTCTTTGTCATTGTCCTTCAAGTCATACTGGCAGTCGAGGACAAGCTGAGACTTCGATCCATTCACCACGTAGCTGGGGCCCTTGATCTCCACGATTTCGAGGCCTTGTGAGGCCGCTGTAAACAGGGAGAAGGAGACAGATTGTTACTGGTTTGAGACTTTGCTCCGAATTAGAAGGAAAAAGACGTATTGCTTTGTATAACTCACGCTTTGGTTTGGTTTGGAATTCATCTGGAATCTATACAACTTTATGGTTTTATGAAAAGCGTGGGAGAATTATATTATTGAATGGAATTCGTCTAGAATCTATGCAAGTTTTTGGTTTGAGAATTGCTGAAAAGAGGGGGAAAAAAATATTGTTTAGTAGAATTCACCTGGAATCACAGTTGGTTTTATTGTTTTGTGGAATTCATTGGAATCAATATAATTTCCCTGGAATAGAAAGTAGAATGAATACTTCATAAAGGCTTTAGAGAGTGGATGATGGGGTTATTTCTGCCCGTAGCTTTCGTGCGCGCGCATATATATATACATATATATATATATATATATATATATATAATATATATATATATATATATATAAATATATATCTGTATATATATATATATAGATATATAAATATATATATATATATATATATATATATATATACATATGTATATATATATACATACCTATCTATCTATTCTATCTATATACTATATATATATATATATATCACACATACATACATATATTCATATATATATATATATATATATATATATATATATATATATACCATACCTATCTATCTATCTATCTATCTATATATATATATATATATATACAAATATACATACATACATATATATATATATATATATATATATATATATATATATATATATATATATTTATATATATATATATATATATGTATGTATATATATATGCATGGAAACAAATATCATTTAGTATCAAAATCACTATACCACGGGGATGGCTTACACAAAAGGGCAAATATAATTTGGAATTGCCTCGTCACCAGCGAAATTCGAACCGCCAACTGCTAACGAAGCACTTGCTAATCTTATTACATTAGTATGATATAAAATAAGTGAAAATGATTTTGTTTTGCGTTTAATCGCACTCATTTGACTACGAGACAAAAGTGTACCATAAAGCTGAAGATTCTTAACTAATAAAGAACGAACCACCGAAGGTTGTATCACAAGACCTAAAATATAATGCAATAAAGTTATAGTTCTTCAAAACCCCTCTGTATTCAATATAACTTTTCAATAAAAAACGTAGGATATAACGAAAATTAATTCTTTACATTGAAAATGTGACAAGATTCAACTAGAGAGAGAGAGAGAGAGAGAGAGAGAGAGAGAGAGAGAGAGAGAGAGAGAGAGAGAGAGAGAGAGAAATAAAAGTTGATGATTTGATGATTCGGAAAAAAAAACCGTAAACGAGGGACAAAATGCTAAATAAATTTTTTACTTTTTTTATTTTTTTTAACCCTGACGTTGTTATCATGATGTTAAAAATGTAAGGTTAGTCACAATTAGTTTCCACCCTTGATAATGTATCCATTGAAATAATTACCCACAACCCTTCATTACAATAAGAGATGCTTGATCAAGTTTCAAATGGTAGTCATTACAATGGAGGGTGAATAACATTCATCATTATAGTTATCATCATAAAGCAGCCTTTAAAAATTCCTCGTATACGTATATGTATATATATGTATTACATATATATATATATATATATATATATATATATGTATATAGATATATATATATATATATATATATATATATATATTATATATATATATATGTGTGTGTGTGTGTATGTGTGTGTGTGTTGTGTGTGTGTATTATTGCCATTTGAATTATATTTTTTTTATGGCGTCGATGACCACTGGTTTTGCGACGACATTTCGTTCTCTTCATTAATTCGTCAGGAACGATTGTGAAACGATAAAGAAAAATTTTTTAATTTTTATTTATTTTTTTTTTTTATTTTTTTTGTTTTTTTAAACCCCCAAAGAAAATCACTTCAGCCATGACAACAAAAAATAAAAATAAAGATGCAAATTATCTGCTGAATTCATTTGCTCATCGGAGAACATATAATTTTCCTAAAGTATTTCATAGCAAATAAATATAATGCGAAAAATTCTGGTCTTTGTTTTACCACCTTGCAATTTTATCAAAACTGTCGCTGAAATATTTCCGTGAGAAATTACTTATTCAAGACTGAAATTCGTCCGCTAAATTGCAATGCTGTAAAATAATGTTACTAATTTAAGCGGGTGCAAATGAGACACGGTTTTGGATATTCAGGGGACGAGAATATATATATATATATATATATATATTTATATATATATATATATATATATATGTATATATATATATATGTATATATATCTATATATATATATATATATATTATATATATATATATATATATATAATATAGACGCGCGCGCACACACACACACACACACACAGATATATATATAGATATATATATACATATATATATATATATATATATACACATATATATATATATAGTGTGCGTGCGTGTGTGTGTGCCTTCGCGTGTGTGTGCATTAACATGTCAGCAAAATTACAATATCACAATTAACAATATTTTTATTACGACAACTGCAAATATTGCGAAATTGTAACTTTTCAGAATGTAACACGTATCATGAGAGAGAGAGAGAGAGAGAGAGAGAGAGAGAGAGAGAGAGAGAGAGAGATAATCACGCAATCAAGCTGATTGAATGGGTTACCGTAGAATGAAGAATTAAAAATTAAAAAAAAAAAAAAAAAAAAAAAACTTCTAAAATTGGAACTATTATATACTGAAATTTCTCGTCTAATGTGGTCAATAGAGGGGTGACAGGGCACATTTTCCGAGAGGGTCTGAGAGAAAGAGGAGATAATTTACTTCTTAAGTCAGGTTGCCTCTTGGAAGGGCGCAAAAAACTCGGTTTTTCTCTCTCATTTCGTGAGTGTGTATATATGTCTGTACACGACATTTATGTATATATATGCATATATATATATATGTATATATATTTATTTATTTATATAAATATGTATACACATATACACCTACAATACATATATCTGCATATATAAATATGTGTGTGTGTTTGTCTTTATATCTCTTCATGGAAATGAGAGAGAGAGAGAGAGAGAGAGAGAGAGAGAGAGAGAGAGAGAGAGAAATTCCCGGAATACTAGAACTCTTCGCAAAAATGACATTGCTCTAATGGACACCGGCGATGTATTGGACCAGCCTTCAAAAAAAAAAAAAATGAAAAAAAGAGAGAGTGATGAATAAAACTGAATTCTTCAATAATGAATAATTTTCTTCAGTCCAGGCTGCGTGTCATTCATTTCTATGGTCGTCACTCTCCCATAATTATTTCTGATACCCTAATTCACGAGGGGACTCGAGAATTTATGCATTAAAGTAGATCTCACTTTTTTTTAAAGTTCTTTCTTAATCTCTGGTAAGTTTTTTTTGTGGAAAATTATCTGTTTTTAATGTTCTTGCGCCTAATTTTTTTTTTACTTTTATTTTTATGATGCGAAAATATTTATTCAGATCTATTTTCACTTGTTTTCCTATGTTGTAAGAATATTGCCTTAATATAATTGTTTTTACTGTTATTCTTTTGTTAAAAAAACATTTGATATATTTTTAATTTTATTTTTTATGGCGTAAAACTTTTGTTATATGCTTTTACTTTGAATTTTATGGTTCAAATACTTTGATTTATATTCTGCGGTTTTACTTTTATTGTCATGGTGCAAAAGACTTTTTTTACACAGGTGGTTTTTCTTCATATACCTGATTATTAATCATTATTCTCATGTTACAAAATATTTTTTTCTAATTAAAGTTTTAAATTAATTTGTACGGTACAAGTACATTATATATATATATAAAACACCTTGGCCACGGAAACATATGCGCATTACATAAGCACGCGCGCGCTCTCTCGACCACCATCAAACGAGAACGGGCCGACCCTAAACAACGGAACGAGAGAGAGAGAGAGAGAGAGAGAGAGAGCCCGTTTGATTCTTTGTCAGGTATAAGGGGGAGGGGGGGTGGGCGAAAGGGACGGTAGAAATTAATTAAAGGAAACTGTTTGAAATGTTCACAAGAAGAAGGGCATAGCCACAACACCTTGGGCTTACCCCTTCCTAAAATCTCCCCTTCCCCTTACAGTGAATTCCCTTTCCCCCATCCCCACCCACAACATCAATCCCACCCTTGGGTAACTAATTAAAATCAGCAAAGGCCTGAGCAGTTTTTCAGGCGCATCATATACAAAAGATAATAAGATTTCCCGCCATAATGGAAATTCCTAATTAAAAGAATTCTCTCTATCTCTTTTTTTTTTATTTCCTCCCTCGTGCTTCTTTTATTTTTTAATTTCTTTTTGTATTTTTTTTTTGTTTCTCCACAGTCTCAGTTACCGAAGAAAAATAGAGCCTTAATGAATTCTTTTTTGGTTTTGTTAACTTTCTCTTCTTGATATTTCTTTTCCATTTTCTTTATGATATCAGCGGTTCTTCCTTTTTCGTCTTCTATGCAAAGACCTAAATAATTTCGTTTGTGTTT
>NC_061109.1:56854497-56899497 GCF_015104395.2 Macrobrachium nipponense
CAGATGTCGGCGTCCTTTAGAATGGCAGCCTTCGCCTAGCAGCAAGGCCTTTGACAATTATCGTATTACTCCTAATCTTTACAGACCCCTCAGCAAGGTTCCGAGAAGGGCAAAGGACCGCCCGCTGTGTTGACACGCTCGTGTCT
Source organism: Macrobrachium nipponense (assembly GCF_015104395.2). Lineage (NCBI taxonomy): Eukaryota > Metazoa > Arthropoda > Malacostraca > Decapoda > Palaemonidae > Macrobrachium > Macrobrachium nipponense. The sequence goes on from NC_061109.1 coordinate 56,854,644, forward strand.
TCTGACGTTTCTTTGAAGGAGGTCCAAGGAAGTCCTCACTTCGGGTGACTCCAGAACGCTCCTTTGAAATTGAGAGTTCTATGACCTCTCCTACTCTCTCTGCGGATCATCACACCCAGCCAACTACCAGGTACTTGTTCACTGAAGGGCACACATAACTACCAGGTACTTGTTTACTGAAGGGCAAAACATAACTACCAGGTACTTGTTTGCTGAAGGGTACAACAGAGACTATACGTATATGAGTTTTAGTGGAACGTGCCTGAATCGCTCTTTCTCGCCCATGGATCGAACCGGGGTATTTAATCACCAGGTACTTACTTATCCAATTGAAGGGGCCAACAGAGGCAATATTTGGATTTTGATGGAACGTACTACGTGAATCGCTCTTTCCCGGACGGGGATCGAACCGGAGCTATTTTGGGTGGGGATGTGAGTGTCACATCCACTTGAGTGAGGCCATGACAGACAGACAGATAAACAGATAGACAGACAGAATGAAAAGCCTCAAAATACCCAAGACAAAAAAGTGCCTAAGTTAAAGACAACGCCTTCCTTCGTAAGCACAAGAAAACAGAGTATCCGCTCCTAATCCCTCCTCCCCCAAAATACCTCTACTCCCCCTGACAGATGTGGGCGTCCATTCAATTGGTCCTACGTGCTCCCTCCACCCTTCCCCTCCTCTCCTCCATTCCGCCCTCGCTTGCCAGCAAAAAAGAAAACATTTTCCTCCATATAAAAATTCAGCTCCATAAACAAGCACTAGGAAAAAGTTATACTATGCTCGAACGAGCGAGTTCCCGACAGCCTACAAAGCTATGGCTTGCCAGAGTGAAGTTTCTCTCTCTCTCTCTCTCTCTCTTCTCTCTCTCTCTCTCTCTCTCTCTATATATATATATATATATATATATATATATATATTATATATAATATATATATTATATATATATGTGTGTGTGTGTATATATATATATATATATTCACTTATAGATTTTTCACTTGTAGACTATGTTAGTAAATTTTTATGAACTAATCAACCTGGTGAAAATAAGAGAAAGTACATAAATATATAAGCACAAATAACGGCATTTAAATACACACGTATATGTGCATATATACATACACACATAGTATACTTAAACACATCATATAAGATACAATACACCCATACACTTCACACAGCACACTGCCAAAAATGTCTATCAATAAAAAATATACTACGAGATCACTGGTATTAGGTAAAGCAAATACTTTTGGAGTTATTGTAAAAGGCAAAAATAAATTATTTTTTGAATTTATGCATTCAGCAGTCTTCGCTGCGTTTAAAATTCAGTTATTACCGGTTGTGTCAAATCTCATGTTTTTTTTAAATGCAGTTCCATCATTTCCTTTTTTATTTACTTTCCATTTACTTCCATTTTTCATTATTATTCTTGATACTTTGCTATTACCTGTCTTCCTGTCTTTCTTTGCATATCACGTTCCTCTCATTATCTTCTGTCTTTCCCCCTCTTCCTTCGTTATCAACCCTGTCTTCTCTTCCTCCATTCACACAGTTATCTATTCCCTCACAATACATCATCTTTACTCTTCTTCTTCCTCTTCTCCTTCTTCTTCATCTTCTTCTTCCTCGTCCCGTTCCTCCTTGATTTACTGCGCGTGTTTTTTGAAAGTGGGGTAATTTTTGCTCTTAGCTTCTGTTCCCCAGCCATTCATCAATCACAAGTCGAGGGAGGGGTAGGGGGAGGGGTTTGGGGGTGGGGAAGGGAGGGTCTCTGAACACGGGGGGGGGGTGGGGGTTGGGGGAGGGGGGAAACTTATACAAATATAGAGGGAGGGGTCTCTGAACGGGAGGAAAGTTACAGAGATAGACTAGATGGAAGGTTCTCGGAACGGTAGGGAACTTACAGAGATAGAGAATGGGTCTCTTAACGGGAGGGAACTTACAGAGATAGAGAATGGGTCTCTTAACGGGAGGGAACTTACAGAGATATAGGGAGGGGTCTCTGAACATCAGGGAACTCATAGAGATGGAGGAATAAGCCTCCGAACTAGGAAACTTAGAGAGATGGAGGAATGAGTCTCTGAACAGGACGGAACTTCTACAGAGACAAAGGGAGACTGTAGGCGGGAGGGAACTCTCAAAGATACAGGGAGGGTTCTATGGACGGGAGGGAGCTTACAGAGATAGAAGGAAAGTCTCTGAACAGGAGGGAGCATATTCAAAGACCGCACAGGGTCTCTGATCAGGAGGGAATCTACAAAGATAGAGGGAGGGCTACTCTGAACGGTAAGGAAACTTATACATAGATCAAGGGGGAGGGGAGGGAGGGGCCCAAGAGGGGTCTTTGAGCAGGAGGGAAACTTACACAGAGATCTCGTGAACTCATTCCGAGCTCCGCGTCTGCAATTAAGTTTTAATCAGAGAGATTATATTTGTGTATGTGTCTTTATTTTACATGAACAGGTTATTTTACGTGAAAGTTTAGCTACATAATTAACGAACCTGTCCAATGAATAATAATAATAATAATAATAATAATAAATAATAATAATAATAATAATAATAATATACTTGCTTGCATATAGCAATATTGGTGATAAAAATAATTTTCGTTGAGTTCAGGGCCATATACATTAATAGAACAAAGTTACATTAAAACTTTAGCATCAGTAACAAGAGACGAAAGCAATAATAATAACAATAATAACAATAATAATAATAATAATAATAATAATAATACTTGAGTAGTAGTAGTAGTCTACGCCTACAACATACATAAACTCATTCATTCGAAGCGTACTCGTAAAAAAAAAAAAAAGATCTTTTCATAGACAAAACAAACGTTCCTATAACCACTACCAAAGAAGAAAAAGGAGAAAAATAATGGACACTGGTTGGCAGCTGTCAGGTTCCTCTTATATTTTTTTTGTCAGGATGGACAAAAATCCTCCAGTTTGTTACGACAGACCGACCATCAACACGTGTGGGGAAAAATTACGCTCCGATAATTATTGACAGACAAAAGCCTGCCACGTTTTCATATACAAACAATAAATGTTTTTTCCTCTCCTTTTCATTTTCATCTTAATTGCTTTTGCGTGAGGAGAGAGAGAGAGAGAGAGAGAGAGAGAGAGAGAGAATATTAAATAATGATGACATATTTACGATATTTATGGCACATGACTTGCCAAAACTTACGTTCGTCTACTATTTTAGTTAATTAGATTTTAAGAGAGAGAGAGAGAGAGAGAGAGAGAGAGAGAGAGAGAGAGAGAGATTATTTACGGTCTTGATACTAAGTGACTTGCCCAAATCTACGTTCATGGACTATTTTAGCCAATTAGATTTTACGTTAATGAGACTACACTAGAAAACCAACATCCTAAAGTTATAAAACCATTCTGTAACTTATTTACAACCCTTAAATGCCTCTAAATAAGGTCGGAAAGGTTCGCAATCAGAAATGTTATCATTAGCAGCATCATTCTCGAAAGTCTTCCTAATCTAAATTTCTTTATCTCCCTGCGTTATCAGAAGCTAGAAAAAAGCATTCTCAAGGTAATTTACTGCTGAAACTTGAGCCAAAGTATCTCTCTCTCTCTCTCTCTCTCTCTCTCTCTCTCTCTTACACAAACACACACAGCCACACAAAGGCGAAACCTTTTCATTTCTTTCCCTGGCTATCTGTAGTCTGTCTCTCTGCATAACAAAAATAGACAATAACCTATTTACGTTAAACGAAAACCAGACAAGAAATAATGGATAGAAACTAGAGCTGAAGAGATAGAACACATCTCATTGTGAGAACTTCTTACATACAAGAAATGTGACACATGGAATAAACTGCCACTAGAAGTTGTAAACAGTAGCAGTGTGGAAGAGTTTAAAAGAAAGCTAGACAAAATCATGAGGACACTGTGAATGAACAGTAAAACCTGCTCCTAACAAGTCTTTGAGAAATCCTAATCCTTGTAACTCCTTGTAACTCACACACCCACGTGTAAAAAAAGGTGAAACCCTCTCTCTCTCTCTCTCTCTCTCTCTTGTAAACACAGGCACACATGCTAACAAGGTGATGCTTTTCCCTCTCTCTCTCTCTCTCTCTCTCTCTCTCTCTCTCTCTCTCTGTCACATACTTTAGTTTTGCATCAGCCCATGTAATTTGTAGGAGGAGTGTCTAGCTCAACAAAAGTCTCAGGCGTGAAAAGAAAAAAAAACTTGAAATTTCTTTTTTCTCTTAAATCCTGTAATCTTGTAACTTTTGAGACTGTAAACTCCGTTACTTGTTGACCCTAAGTGAGTTGTTTAAAAATTTTTTTTTTTTTTTTTTTTTTTTTAGTTGTTGTCTCCCCTTTTAAAGTATCCTTCGTAGACTTTTGTTTCTAAGTTTTTTCTGTTAAATTGTATGAAGAAAACTTTAAAGTTTTTTTTTAAACAGACGAAAATCCTGAATAATTCAGAGCTTGGGATTTTTGTGTTTCAAAAATTCCGTTGATTTTAAATGAGTCAGTTTTATTTTCTGCTAATGTCTGATATTTGAAATGTTAAAGACATTTACTATTAAGTACTCTATTTAGAATAAAGCTGAAAACGTGTCTTCAGTTGTTCATATTTTCGGCAATAGCAAAATCTATCCCTTAATGAAAACGTGACAAAATGATAAGCAATTAGCAATATATTGGTCACCTTGAAGATTGTTGTTTTTACATTATTCGAAAAAAAGTTAAAATCTCATCAGGGTTAAGTGATAATTTATCAGGTATCACTTATATTTTAGGTTGAAATGTTCGTCTTCCAGAAAAAACAAAATAAAAATAATATGTAAAAATATGTTACAAAGTGACAAAATCTTTGACTATTAAGCTTGGATATTCAGTTTGTAAACTGATATTACAAAAGTTAATAAAGCCGCATATTTAAGAGATTATTGGCAGACTTTTTAAGACTCCAAACAAGGTTTTAAGAATAAATGAATAAAATATTTATTCAGACTATAGAATTTTTGTGATTCGTAATAAAAGATAGACTTTTGAGTTGATATAACGCTAAGTAAAACACTTTATTATTATTATTATTATTATTATTATTATTATTATTATTATTATTATTATTATTATTATTATTATTATTCAGAAGCTGAACTCACATTCATATGGAACAAGCCCACCACAGCGGCCATTGAATTGAAATTCAACCTTCCTATTAGAAAAACAGATCAATTCATAAATATATAAATAAATCGATCGATCAATTAATCAGTCAATAAAAATAGAATATTTCAAAGGGCAATGATAATATTTGAACTCAACTGAAAGACAGATTTAGAAAAAGTCATATAACGCCAATCTTTAAGAAAGAGTGAAATGAATTTTTAATCAGACATTGATCATTTTCTCGTGACTTCTGCAGAGAGATTTATAGACTTGGGACAAGTTATATCACACCAATCTTTAGTGGCAGACTCAATCAAAACTTTTAATCAGATATGGGTCATTTTTCTGTGAGTTCTACTGAGAGATGAATAGGCTTGGAACTAGCGATATGGCGCAAATATTTAAGAACAACTGGTTAGAACATCTCATCACACATTGGTAATTTCCGTGACTTGTAATGAAGGACTCGCACCCACGTATAACAAGTGTTACCACGCCACTGAACGAAAGCGCATTCCTTAGACCTGCTGAACCATTACGCCGAAGCGAACCTAATAAAAGGGCACAAACAAAGGATCCTTATAAAACGCAATAAAAAAAATAAAATCCCTGACTCCTGTACTTCTCATACGAGACAATACTCGCCACGAAGTCACAGGGAAGAAGAAGAAGAAGAAGAAGAAGAAGAAGAAGAAGAAGAAGAAGAAGAAGAAGAAGAATTATTTCTCTTCGCAACGAAAAGGAACTGAATCAGATTTACCGGAGATTCTTCCACACGACATCGAACAGTTTTCCTCGCGGTTTTCAGAAGAGGGAAAAACGCGCCACGCGGAAAAATGGAGGAAAGTGGAAGAAAAAATAAAAGGGGGGGAAAAATCTTGACGTGCACTGTAGAGTTGTTGTTCTATTGGTGTTGGGAGAAGACTTTTTCTTTATTTTTTTAATTAGCCACCCTCTAAAAAGTGCAACAGAGAGAGAGAGAGAGAGAGAGAGAGAGAGAGAGAGAGAGACTTGAAACCCTCTCGTTTTTGTTGGATATAGTGTGTGAGGGTCCTTTCCTCATCACCTTGTCAATGGGAAATAAAACTGGAGAGAGAGAGAGACAGAGAAGAGAGAGAGAGAGAGAGAGAGAGAGAGAGAAAGACATTGTCTCCAAGACAAAAGAAAAAACCAGAGGAGGCGATTCATTTGGAAACAGAAATTTAGTGGAGAACAAATTCGTTATCGTAGTTAATAGAAAAAGCCAGAAAACCAAAAACCTAAAAAAAATTTAAAAACCTATAAGAACCTGTTCAGTTTGAGAAGAAAAACGTTAAAAACCTTTACAGGTTAAAGAGACAACCTTTAAAAACCTCTTCAGCTTGTGGAGAAAACCTTTAAAAATCTCTTCAGCTTGAGGAAAAAAATCTTTACTAAACCTCTTCAGTCTGAGGAAAAAACCTTTGAAACCCTCTTCTGGTCAAGTAAAAAAAAAAACTTTGAAAACCTCTGCAGGTTAAGGAGAAGCCCTTTCCAAAACTCTTCAGTTTGAGGTAAAAAACATTTAAAAACCTCTTCAGGTTAAAGAGAAAACCTTCAATAACCTCTTCAGTTTGAGGAAAAACCGTAGAAAACCTTTGCAGGTTAAGGAGAAAACCTTTATGAAAACCTCTTCAGCTTGAGGGCCGGAATGAATGTAAATTTGACGTTAGGGAAATTGATTTATTACCCAACAGCTATGTTCTAGAGATATTAGTGAGTAAATAAAAAGGCATGGATCCCAATTTGTTGTACATTGATAGACGATGAAATCGCGACCAAGCGTTCCAGTGAATTACTGGAATAAAAATAAATACGAAGACGAATTCTATCTATAAAATATAAATAAAAGAGATAATGACGAAAGAATATGTATAAAGTTACTGTCTCTTCGTTCTTTGAAGGAAGAAAAAGAAGACAGCTTTTACTGGAACGGAGGGAGGGGAGGATGCGTTTGTCCAGTTCTCCTGGAAAGTGATGGACCGAATGGAATTGTCAAGTCGTTCCAGCGTTCCAGTTCTTGCTGGACGAAGTCTCTCTCTCTCTCTCTCTCTCTCTCTCTCTCTCTCTCTCTCAAACCTGAGGCCATCAAGTCGTGACAGATTTACTTCAGAGAGGAAGATACCTTAGATATTTATCTCCGTCATTGAAGAATAGCTAAACAAATGATTGGAGATTTTATACCAATCATTTTTCTAGAAAAATGATTTATTATTGAAGAATTCCAGAGTCAGAGTTCTTAAATAGAAAACAAAGCTTTCTCAAGACCTCCGGAACCGGAAACGGAAAACTTTCCATGATAAATAAATGGATAGTGGATACACACACATGTATATGTATATCTATATATATATATATATATATATATATATATATATATGCATATATATACATAAATACATATGTATATATATGGTTCGAACCCACAAGTGGCCGAAATTATCATCAACTAAAAAAAATTCCCCTTTGGTTAACATACTATATGAAAATATATTAATTCCGAGGTAGATAGCTAATTGGATATGAAAGGACATTTGTAGCTCGATGTATGTATATGAATCACTGTGATGTGGTAAAATTCATATATATATATATATATATATATATAATATATATATATATATATCCTACAGTTATGTGCCACTGTATACACAGACATTTTTGCACATTCATACCAGCAATAATACACGCGCAACTAGACACAAAACAGAAGGCAAGACATATACATCAATGTCTCGCATTTGGAACAAAATTTTGTTGTCTAGACCATAATACCTGGCTTTTTTCCCATCTCTGAAATCTTCTTTGGCTTCTCAGCCTTTTAAAAAGTAATAAAATCTTGCAATGTCTCGTTAAAGTTCTTCGTCTTGACTTTTACAGGCGATGTGTTTCTCCTCTTTCAGTTTTTCTTTGCCAAGGTTTGATTGTTGCTTCAATTCTATTATTGAATTTTAAAATTTCCTTTGATATGTTTGTCAAATATATCTTTTGGCTGTTTCACTCTGATTACCTTTGGCTCTGAAGTATCTAAATTACAGATAGTATAGTTTTATCTCTCTCTCTCTCTCTCTCTCTCTCTCTGTTCTCTCTGTTTGTAATATAAATGTAATATTTATTATGCGATTCAAGCCATCGATTCTATAATATTATATAATGATATATATATATATATATATATATATATATATATATATATATATATATATAGTATATATATATGATAATATATATATAATATAAAATGTATGTGTGTATGTATGATATAATATATATATATATATATATATATATATATATATATGTGTGTGTGATGTATGTCATATAATATAATATATAATAATATATATATTATATATATATATATATAATTGTGAACTTCAAAAGATCAGGCATTCTCTAATTTACTTTAGGAAGACGAACAGATGAATCTTAAAATCATGCTGTCTCGGTTTGCAATTTAGAGCCCACTCAAGTCCACATTTTTTTTTCTCTTAATTTATGTTTTTCTTTTTTATTTTCTTTTCTCTTTGTTTATTTTTATTATGTCGCAAGATTTTCCTTGCCAACTGATTTGGCATTTATATCTCTCTCACTTGCAGAATGAGATACTGTTTACATTGCCAAGAATTCTTTGCTGAAACACTGTACTTCTCTGATTTCTATTCTATATTTCGGGGTTACCACTCTATTTAAATTCCGCACGTTTTTTTTGTACAATTTCAGTGAATTATTGCTCAGACGTAGGTGAGATAATATACACAAATACATACGTACATGCATATATACACGCAGGGATGTATACGTATATATAAGACAGTTACGATATTCGTTTAATGAAGTACGAAAAGTACCCATCTATGAAACATTTCTTGTCCGATTTTTTTTATTCCGTAGCCCAAACCATAGGATATGGCTCTCTATGTACTGGCGACTGGCTCTCTAAGCACTGGCTAAAAATATAAATCAAGGCGCGATCCCCACCTTCAGCTTACTCGAACGCGTGCTGAAATCTAGGTCAAAATAGCGCGTTGCTTCACCAATGAAAATCAAAATAGATACGCTATATTTCATTAGAAATAATTTTTGTGTATTGTTAAACATGCACATTATCTATTTTCTAAATTTTCGTTCTAATAAATAGGTCATAAATATCCTATCCTAAAATTCCTGTGCCTTTACTTCAACGCGAAACACCTTTTCCAGACCTTTTTAGGGTTTCCTAAACACCCGTCCCCCCTTCAAACAACAACAAATAGTTTGTAGGCTTACTCCCCGAGTAAGCGAAAACCAACCTATAACTCGGTAATTCCTTGAAGGTCGCGTTCATTGGCAATGCTTCATCGAAGCTTCGTCGAAGCCTCATCTAAAGCAGGCACTGCCAAGCTGCAAGCAAGCAAAAGCAATCGCCGAGGCTTTACGACGGGAAAATCAAGCACTATCTCCCTCATATACTCCGGCGGGAATCTTTCGACATCCGCCGACGGCGTAACGGACCCATAAAACGGGAGACAAATTCTGTCCGCCGAAAATTTTGTCGTAATTCGCCCAGTTTTTTTTTTTTTCTTAGGATTCTTCAGGAGCAGTCGGTAGCGCTCTCTCTCTCTCTCTCTAAGTATTTTTTTTGGTTTCGGTGTTTTTACTCTCAACAATAAAATTCAAGCTAAGTAGCTATATTCTCTCTCTCTCTCCCTCTCTCTCTCTCTCTCCTTAATTCTGTTTACATACATACATACACATACATATTTACATATAACTTTTCTCTCTCTCTCTCTCTCTCTCTCTCTCTCTCCTTAATTCTGTTTACAAACATTCACACACTTATTTTTTTTTTCTCTCTCCTTAACTCTGTTTACATACATACACACACATATATACATCTCTCTCTCTCTCTCTCCTTAATTCTGTTTACAAACATACATACACATATTTTTTTTCTCTCTCTCCTTAACTCTGTTTACATATATAAATCTCTCTCTCTCTCTCTCTCTCTCTCTCTCTCTCTCTCTCTCTCGATCAGACTGGACATCCTTTCCTGATCTGATCTGAGGACTTGGTGGCTTTCGTCTCCTCTCCTTCAGATGCTCTTTTTTTTTTATTTCTTTTCCATCTCTTCACTTGTGAAAGAGGATTCGGTTCTTCAGAAGTTTGGCAAGGTAAGTTAGTGGGTCGTCAGGTCGTTTTATAAGAAGGTATATTTTATATATTATATATATATATATAATATATATATATATATATATATATATATATGTATATATAGTATATATATATATAATATATATATATATATATGATATATATAACATTGTATATATTCATATATATATATTCTATATATATATATATATATAGTTATATATATATCTTTATTTATTATATATATATATATATATATATATATATATATTAGATATATATATATGGTTAATATATTATATATTTATATATATATATATATATATATATTATATATATATATATATAGATATATATAATATATAATATATTGATATATATATATATATATATATATATATATATATATATATATATATATATATATATATATATATATATATATATATATATATATATTTATAACGATATATGTATATATACATACACATACATACACATATATGTATGTATATGTGAATGAATTAATTACATATAGATTCATAAAGCTTTTTGATTAGATTATTTTCATGTTTTCGCAGACTATGAACAGCCATCACAAAGTCAAGGTCGTCTACACCAGAAAAAAAAAAACTGCCGAGAAAATTGAGTTCGTTTATCTGAGAATAACATTCAAAATACAGTCTTAACAAAAGTATCTTACTATATTCCAAACATCTACACAAACAGCCGATCTAAAAAATAAAACCACATAAAAAACAGGAAAATACACACAATTAAGCTTTAAAAACCAACTTCCATACCTTACGATGAGTAATTGGGTACATAATTATGGGCGGAGTTCTTTTATTTTTACTATTATTATTGTTATTATTCAGGAGAAGAAGAAGAACCTTATTTATATGGAACAGGCCCACGGGGGCCACTGACTTGAGATTGAAGCTTCCAAACAATGTGGTGTTCATTTGAAAGAAGTAACAGAAGGGAATGGGAAGTACACAAAGAAGAGACCGGTTAGTATATGAGAGAGAAAAAATAATTAACATATGAATAAATAAATATATAAAGAGGTAAGTAAAGTAGTAAAATACAAGAACTCTTTTAAGTAAATAGTTGTAATATGGAGTTCATTCGCAAGAAGTAACTGAAGGTAATAGGAAATACGGAAAGAAGAGATCAGTTATCAGAAAAAAAATGAGTCAACAAATTAATAATGGATACAAATGTAAGTAGATTACCACAAAGACGGATAAAAATGTAAGTAGATTACCACAAGAAGACGAAAATTATTTTAGGGTAATAATAGTTGGAACATGATGGTCATTTGAAATGATTAAAAAAAAGTAATTGGAAATTAAGAAAGCAGCGATCAGTTTTTAGAAGAAAAAGAAACTAATGAATAAATAGATAAACAAAAATATAAGTAAATTATCAAAATACAAGAATAATTTTATGGTAATATTTGTACTGTTACCAGACAGAATGATAATAATGGTAATAATGCATTGCATTATTATCAGGGAGAATGAAAAAATCTGTCAATTAGTATTTACAAGTCCCCAATAGAGAAACAATATGTTTTGTCAACTGCAATTACCGAAACCCTTTAAGGAAACGCCTTTGGCCCCTACAAGCATATTTGGTCGACCGGGACTGTCAAATCAAGTCGCGGAATCTTCGAAAACCGGAAAGTTCTCTTCGCCTTCAGCATGAATTCAGATGAATTCAGATGTATTCAGATGAATTCATTACACGACCAACGCTCAAAATATTGGCTGCAATCAACGTTTTATGAAAGACTATAATTTGAGTAGAGAATTTTATTTAAATTGTTAAAAAACACATTTACAGATATTTCACGGAAAGAATGGAGTTTTTCATCTAATAGGAGAGATGACATGATTCATACTTTAATTTTACAGCGAAGTTAATTATATATATATATATATATATATATATATATATATATATATATATATATATATATATATTTACACACACACATATATATATATATATGCACAAACACACTCAAGCTACCAAAGATAGTTATAAAATTCCAGATATTTCTTGTCTTATAATACCATCGTCGACCTCTCACCGACAACGAATCTGTATGTGAATAAAGATAAAATAAAATTCTGTCTGTCTCTCTCTCATCCCACCACAAACAACACATTTATATGTGAATAAATGAACTCTCTCTCTCTCTCTCTCTCTCTCTCTCTCTCTCTCCTCTCTCTCTCTCTCTCTTTTGTTGCCAATGTCTTTGCTATAATTACAAATTTCATTTGACCTGAATTTGTCAAATATAAAAATCTCGACTGAATTTGTCTGAACATTAGAGATATTCTAGAAAACAATAAGTTGAAGAAAAATGTGTATAAATTCATATAAAACAGGCTAAGAATGGCATTAGTTGTCTGATGGTACTTCCACAAAATAGTGACCTATATAAGTGAGTAAATATATGAATGGATAAATAAGTAAGATATAAATGAAAGACAAATAATTTTGATGATACGAGAATTAAAGGTAATGCGTCGAAGTCGTTGCGTAAATAACAAATGGGCACTATTTGTGCCAATTATATCCAAATCAATAACATTTCGAAGAATCATTCTGAAAAATTAAGTCAAATCATCACTCTAACGTCACTAGGCTTAATCACACATGAAACAGAGAACACTCCTTTAAATCCCATGTCATGAAACATGAACTCACACAACATCCTAAAAAAAAAAAATCCTAAACCATCCTCACAGAGGGAAAGGACTTCGGCAAAGGGACCCGACTACTCTTTCGTAAATCCTTTGAGCCAACAGATTTCTCATTTGAGAAGAAGCGTAAGTACAGGGCAATGCCCTCAAGTCGTAATGTCACTCCCTCGACATATTAATAGACCTTGGTAGGAAATCCCCTCTGCCAAGATATGTTGGGCCTACGAGGAGGAGGAGGAGGAGGAAAGGCTGAAAAAAAAGTAGCTGTACAGAAGCCAAGAACCTGGCTGGTATTCTAAGTTTTTGCCAGTACGTAGATTGATTGCTTTATATTTTAAGGAATAACTGGAGGATGGCTGGTATTCTAAGTTTTTGCCAGTACGTAGATTGATTGCTTTACATTTTAAGGAATAACTGGAGGATGGCTGGTATTCTAAGTTTTTCGTACCCAGATTGATCCCGGTATTTAAAAAGAGAAGACATTGGAAATGGAACGTTATTCTAAAAGTTTTGTCGATGCGTAGATGAATCCTCGTATTTTAAATAATACCAAAGGCTGACTGGTATTCTAACTTTTTACTGTTACATACAATGATTCCCGGCATTTTAAGTAATACTGGAGACTGGTGGCATTCTAAGTTTTTTCAGTATATAGTGTTTCTGGATTTAAAACAAAAAATATACTGAAAACGGAATGGCATTCTAAGTTTATGTTGACACAGATGAATCCCTGTTTTTAAATTTCTACTGGAGACTGACGAGTATTCACATTTTGTTCGGCACTGAGGTTGATTCCCGCATTTTCAAAAATACCAACAGCTGACTGGTATTCTAAGTTTTTGTAGACACATCGATGAATCTCCGTAATATAGATAATATTGAGGGCTGACTGGTATTCTAAGTTTTACTGGATACATTGGTTGGTTCCCCGTATTTTGATATTTCGTAAGTATATATTATTGGTGGCTGACTAATACTCTAAGTCTAATACATTGCCGCTTTTAAAATGACTACAGCGTAGATTATAAATATATGAATTTCCATTGTCGTATAACGATTCCACAGTGACCAGTAAAACAAAGGTTGACTTCTTTGAGTTTAAAATCCTCTACGTAATTAAAATCTTCACTTAACTCTCGATGCTAAATAAGTTTGTTTTCATGTAAAAAAACCATATATATATATATATATATATATATATATATTATATAGTATTATATATATATATATTATTATATATAATACATAAAATAAAATAAAAATATTAAAAATGAATAAAGTAGAATACGTAATATGTCGAAAAAGATTCATTCACTCATAGCAGGATTTGTGGGTCTGGCGTTCACCAAAGGAATATGGTAATGGATATGAGGAGGCAGTCTGCACGGGTTGTAGCCTGTCGTATTAAAGAAGAAGAGAAGAAGAGGATGGAGAGGAGAGAGAGAGAGAGTCCAGGCCGCATCGCATCCATATTGTCCTGCAATAGTGAAGCTCTCGGGTTGTTGATCAAATCATTGCTCTTGGAGAGCCCTGGTCTGGTCTCCCTTTCTCCCAAACCTAAGCCGCACAACTTCCTCTCTCTCTCTCTCTCTCTCTCTCTCTCTCTCTCTCTACACAAAACAAACAGTAACCCTCCAGAATAATAGGAAAGGTCCGTGGAACTCACTTGAAACTTCACAAGGAGTAGGAATAGGAGTAGGAGGAGGAGGAGGAAGGAGGAGGAGAAGGTGGAGGAGGAGAATTCGTGGAAAGATAAAAAAAAAAGGAAGAAGAAAATGGAGTAGAAGCAGAGGGATGGAGAGGGATGGGAAGCGAGCTTCCAAAACGAGAAGTAATATAGAGTAGTCGGTCTAGGGGGACTTACGTGTCATAACAAAGGCTGGGAGTAATTTCGAGGGTTGGCACAGCAGCTGAAGATGTGTGAAGTAGAGAGAGAGAGAGAGAGAGAGAGAGAGAGAGAGAGATATATGATAATAATAACAATAATAATAATAATTATCATTGTATTTTACACTATGAATTTATGGAGAGAGAGAGAGAGAATAATAATAATTATTGATATTATTATATTTCACAATATGATTCTATGGAAAGAGAGAGAGAGAAAGAGAGAGAGAGAGAGAGAGAGAGAGAGTAATAATAAAAAAAAAATAATAATTCTTTTATTCCACTTAAAAGTTACAGTGGGTGTGATTTTAAATTGTATGAATTTACAATTTGTATAAAAAATTATATCCTTGACTAACATACAGAGAGGGAGAGAGAGAGAGAAAGAGAGCAAACTGTTCATGTGTGGAAATATGGCTTTCCTTAATACAGTACTGTGCTGAAAACTGGACAATTCGAAATATAATCACGTGCCAATTTATGAATAATATCTTTTTGTGTTAATATGAATATCCACGATGCAGTTATATGGTATGAACAGTAATAATAAATAGTAAGTTAATTATTCTCTCTCTCTCTTCCTCTCTCACTAAAACCATGACGTATTTCAATTGTAAGAGAATGCTGTAAGGAGAGAGGAGAGAGGAGGAGAGGAGAGAGAGAGAGAGAGAGAGAGAGAGAGAGAGAGATGCTCTTGTAATGGAAAACTCAGTGAATGTAATACAAGAAGACTGAAGATATACTATATATATATATATATATATATATATATATATATATATATATATATATATATATATATATATATATATACACGCCCGTATAGAATCCACCGCCCTTACAGAGGAAGACAGAAGAAACAATCAAGTTCCCATATATGTTTATATTACCACATGTGCACTTGTTCGTGTCCCTTATCTGAGGTAGACGACTATGAACGACTCTGGACGACTTGGAACGCGCGTTATTATCTGGACTTAAATTCACTCGCGGCATTCCGACGCTGTCTTTGAACTCCTCTGGTTACTTAAGATGGACAACTGATTACGTCATAGCAGAAGAAGGATGGATGTCTAGGTAAGTACGGACATCTTTGTTTGTTTTGTGATTAAGGACGAGTTTGTTTTTTACGACTTCTTCAATATAAAAAAATATTATTGTAATGAAAACGTCATTGATGAATATAGGAATAAATACAAATTTCTTTTTACTATCATGAACACTGATTATTATAATAATAATATATCTCAACCTTCCTCGCCTTTATCAGAATTATCTACCAATTTCTTTGACATAGAACCTAACATGATTTTGGGAAGACGACGAACAGAACAGAAAAGAAACAAAACTAAGAAATGCGTAAAGAATGAAAGATTATAATTTATGATTGAGCCTGAAGTCTTTCGCCACTGGAAGCTGAACTGGCCAGTGCTTGAAAACTAGTTTTTTCATATATATAATCTTTGATCTAGTCTGGTGTGCGTGTGAATGTGTGTGTGTGTGTGTGTGAGAGAGAGAGAGAGAGAGAGAGAGAGAGAGAGAGAGAGAGATGTGACCTCGATATCAAACCTGGATTAAAATTCTTTGAACGGGAAGAAGCTAAAATGTTGTTGCACCGGTTACGAAGCACGAAGGTATAAAAAAAAGGATGTCCAGAGAGAGAGAGAGAGAGAGAGAGAGAGAGAGAGAGAGAGAGAATTTTGTATATGGTATAAAAAAATCGTCCGCCTCAACATGAGGGAAAAATGTGTAACAGTTTTTTTTCTCTTTTAAGGCTGAAATCGGCCTCTCTCTCTCTCCTCTCTCTCTCTCTCTGGTGTGCATGTTTGAGCAAAGTATGTGTACCTATCGCAAAATAGAAAATAAAATAATCTAACATTAATATAAAACAAAAAAACACTTAAAAACTGGAAAGTTGCTAAATGTCCACCGTTATGGGGTCATTTTCTTTTTATCTACAGCTCCATATATGGATGAACATTTTTTATTCAGTTCTAAAAAAAAGAAAAAAAAAAAACTTCCCTAAACGAATAGGTGACATAGCTTTAAACTACCAAAGACTGAGGTGTCATCAATTTTGTTTTCATTACAACTCAGCTGTCGACTCAATTGCACCGACAGCAAAATATTTTTTTTGGAAATATGTGCACACACGTACAAACACGCACACACGAACACACACACACACACACACACACATATATATATATATATATATAGACAGAGAGAGAGAGAGAGGGCACCAATCAACATCTCCATATCAGTACATTGCAATGTAGCTCCGTACACAAATTACACTGCTACGTCGGTAACTAGCTCGTAAAAAACATCCCTAATAAAAGTACTAGACGCTCTTGCTTCAGTATCACTGAGATTTGATGTCAATCACTCTTGGATGGCTTGAGCCCACCTCATCATTGTCTGAGTCACGCACATGTATGAAAGACTAGACAGTAATACTTCTCACTTTTTTTTATTGATGTTCTGTGGTCAGTAGTACTACTTAAGTCACTAAAACTGTAACTACTTCTGCTGTTAAGACCATAATTTTTCATGCTCTTGTTGCTAAAATTATAACCTCCTCTGCTATTGTTGCCACATTAATTTATTCCGCTGTTGTTCACCCTAAAACTCCTCTTGCTGTTGTTGCTACAACTAAACCCTCTTCTGCTATTGTTGCTGTGCTAATAACCTCTTCTGCTATTGTTTGCTGGAATTATATCCCATCCTGCTGTTGTTATTGCAACTATAATTTCTTCTACAGTTGTTACTACAACTGTAACGTCTACTGCTGCTGTAGCTACAACTTTAACCTGTTAGACTGTTGTTGGTGCAACCATAATTTCTTCTGTTGTTGTTACTACAACTATAATTCTTAGCTGTTGTATTGTTGCAACTATAATCTCTTCTGTTGCTGTTGCTACAACTATAATCCTTAGATTGTTATTCTTGCAATTATATTTTTTTCGCTGTTGTTTTTATAATCATAATTTCCTCTTCTACTGCAACTACTGCTGATGCTGCTGCTGTGGCTGTTCTGCTGCATTGCTGTTCACTATAGACATTGTTACAACAACAACAATAATAATAATAATAATAATAATAATAATAATAATAATAATAATTTATATATGGAAAATGGTTGAATGCTGGAAAACGTAATAAGTAGAAAGTAAGTTTTTACTTCCTCTTCTTCTTCTTGGTTAGCGTAGCGTGATTAACAAATTCACGAACTGTCACCTGAAGGGGTGGTGTGCGACATGACCCCTAACTCCTGACCAATCCAACCCGACCCCGGGCCACCGGCTTCCTACCCCCACCCGCCACAGCCCCAAAATCTCGTGCACCTTACCAAATCACTGGTTACTGGGACAATATTCAATCATCTTGTTCCAAACGGAAATGAAGAAGAAGGTCACTACGGGTAAAGCATTTTGGAGTTCATAATAATAATAAAATAATAATAATAATAATAATAATAATAATAATAATAATAATAATAATAATAATAATAAGAATAAGTGGTACGAGCACCAACCTGAGGGAGTGATAGAAAACGATTAGGCAAAGATCCTCTGGGACTATGGTATCAGAACGGATAGGGTGATACGTGCAAATAGACCAGACGTGACGTTGCTTGACAAAGTCAAGATGAAAGTATCCCTCACTGATGTCGCAATACCATGGGACACCAGAGTTGAAGAGAAAGAGAGGGAAAAAATGGATAAGTATCAAGATCTGAAAATAGAAATAAGAAGGATATGGGATATGCCAGTGGAAATCGTACCCACAATCATAGGAGCAATAGGCACGATCCCAAGATCCCTGAAAAGGAATCTAGAAAAAACTAGAGGCTGAAGTAGCTCCAGGACTCATGCAGATGAGTGTGATCCTAGAAACGGCGCACATAGTAAGAAAAGTGATGGACTCGTAAGGAGGCAGGATGACACCACCAGTCGAATTGGAGGACTATGATAGAGCAAAAAAAAAAAAAAAAAATAATAATTAAATTATTATTATTATTATTATTATTATTATTATTATTATTATTATTATTATTATTATTATTATATTCAAGTAATCATTCGGCCATTATCATGTTAATTTCTTTTTCACTTGGCAATTAGTTGTGTATACATACGTAATCACATTTAATGTCTTTATGGAGTATACTAAATGCTTGTATATATACATGTATAGATATATAAATATATATATATATATATATATATATATATATATATATATATATATATATATTATATATATATATGTTTATTATATATACAGAGAGAGAGAGAGATATCCACTCTCCTCCCCTGGTCATCCCTCAAAAAATAAATTTATAAAATAAAATAAAAAATCAAACCTAACCCCATTCGAAACTATAGCCCGAGTTGCAAAAACGTTTCAGTAAAATGTGTTTCGGTGAAAAATGTTTCAGTAAAGTATTCAATAATGAAGTTTCAGTAAAAAGGCTTCAGTAAAAAAAATTTCAGTAAAAAGTTTTACTCAAAAAATCGTTTCAGTAAAGAGGCTTCAGTAAAAAAATATTTCAGTAGAAAGTTCTAAGTAAAAAAAAACGTTTCAGTAAAGAGGCTTCAGTAAAAAAATATTTCAGTAAAAACGTTTAAGTTAAAAAAAAAAAGACTCAGTAAAAAGGTTTCAGTAAAAAGGTTTCAGTAAAAAGGTTTCAGTAAAAACCATTTCCATCAAAAAACATTTCAGTAATAACGTTAAAAAGCGTCTCGGTAACAAGAACGATCTAGTAAAGAAATTTATCAAAAGAAGTTTTCAGTGAAAATTAAAAAAAAAAAAAACGTTCTAGTAAAAATACGTTTCATCAAAAATTATTTCAGTAAAGAAACGTTTCACCAAGGAAACGTTTCAGGCCGAAGCGGTGGGTATTGCCGGAGCAGAAAGTTAAATAGATGTATTCAGGTAAGTAAGTTCTGGGGGAGGCCCTCCTCCAGGAGAGAGAGAGAGAGGGGGGGGTGGGCGGGGGGGTAGTGGGGGGGAGGGGTGGGGTTTTTTTTAGTGGAGGGGAGGAACCTACGAATCGCCTCACTGTGTAACTTTTGGGATCGGAGAGGATTGCAGTTGATCCCGATATCCCAAAGATGTATGAACCGCTTCTTTCAACTTTTTTCATCCCAAGTTTCGGTGGGGGCCAAGAAATGTCTTCCATTTTTATATTTCTGGTTCCTTTAGCAAGTTCTAATCTCTTCTCATAAGTTTTTTCGGTGTACGCGTCCGTATGGTTTCTTTTTTTATTTGCGGGGCTAGGGGTGGAAGTGTTCATGTCTGAGTAAAGGTCGAATGGATTCGAGAGTGAACGAGAATTAAGTAGGTGGTTTAACTATATATATATATATATATATATCTATATATTATATATATATATATATATATATATATATATATATATTATATATGCACGTATGTGTGTAAATATTTATAATGTGTATATATATATATATATATATTATATATATATAATATATATATATATATTATATATATATATATATATATATATACGAGTTGTCTATCTAAGATTAAGGAGGCCTTATGCCAACACAAATCCTCTCTCTCCCTACAGTGGAACCACAAAATGAATTAAAAACCTGGTGAGCTGGCCTGGAGACAATCATTTACGCAAATCACATTCATTCAAATGAACTCGATATTTTCTCGAGGACAAACAAAGTAGGACACACACACACAAAGTTGCCAATTTTAGCTGAAGCAGACAAACAAAAAATGGTTAGCTGCAGGAAACGAAAGTTGATACAAAGCTCCTCATAAATTCATAGTCACTGGATTGTTGTCATTGTTTAATCCTGAATCCTAATCTTTCAATTGCAGGGCAATATGGATGATGAAAAAAATTGATTTTTTGTGCCTTTGTTTGCGTGTGCTTTGCTAACCATAAGTTAAAAATAATTTTCTTGCTTAGGTGTGGTTTACAAATTAAAATGAAAATAAATTTGGTTGCGCGTGGTTTGCAAAGCTAAATAAAAAAATTTTGCCTACCATTATTAAAAGAACTTTTGGTTATGTGCTTTGGAACAAACTTTTGCTTGTGAGTGCTTTGAAAACCAAAAGTAAAAAAAAACTTTTATTTTATTTGCTTTGCAAATCAAAATAATGAAAATCTTTGTGTGTGTGTGTGTTTTGGACACCAAACGTTGAAAAATTTTGTTTGCGTGCGTTTTGCAAGTTAAAAATTAAAGCTCTGCAAACCAACAGTAAAAAATAGTTGCTTGCATGTACTTGCAAACCAAAAGTTAATGGAAAAATTTTTTGATTGTGTGTCCTTTGCAAACCAAAAGTTAATTGTGCTTTGCAAACCAAAGGATAAAAATAAAAACTTTTACTTGCGTGTGCTTTGCAAACCAAAAATTAATTAAAAAAAACTTTTTCATGCGGCTGCTTTGCAATCCAAAAGTTAATAAAAAAAAACTTTTGTTTCGTGTACTTTGCAATCCAAAGGTATAAAATATAAAAAATCCGTGACTGTGTGTGCAATTAAATTGAAAGTGAATGTTTTTATATTTTGCTGGAGGGTGTGTGGGGTGTAGAGGTATGGAATGTGTGAGGTGTGGGGCGAGATGTAAGTTTTGTGGAGTGAGATGTGGCACGTGGGGTGAGATGTGGGGTATGGCTTAAGGGGTGAGATATAGGGTGTGTGGCATGTGGAGTGAGATGTGGGGTGTGTGGCGTGTGAAGTGAGATGTGGCGGATGTGAGGTGAGGGGTGAAATGTGAGTAGGTGTGTGGGGTGAGATGTGGGTGAGATGAGGTGTGGCATGTGAGGTAAGATGTTGGGTGATGTGTGTGGTGTAGGATTGGGATGTGGTGTGGGGACAGATGTGGGGTGAGGAGGTGTGGGGTGTGGGGTGAGTGTGTGTGTGTGGGGTGTGTGTGGGGGTGTGTGTGTGGGGTGAGTGTGTGGGGTGTGGGGTGTGGTGTGAGTGTGTGTGTGTGGGGTGTGGTGTGAGTGTGTGGTGTGTGGGGTGTGGGTTACGTATTCTTAATGGAACGAAATATGTGGAAACTGAAATAAATGCAACATTCATCGAGGGAAAGACTAAGAAACAAAGAGAAAGAAACTGATCATTAACTTTTTATTTCGCAAAGTTTTTCCTCATTATTATCAAAGGCTGGACCATTTTCTTGTTTCCAATCTGCATTATTTTCGTAATGCAAATAATACGCATTTATCTCTTTTTTTTTCTTTTTTATTAATTCGTTCGAAAGACGAGGCAAACTGATAATCAGAATTTATACCAGGATTATTTCTACGTCTTCTTAATCTGAGAAAATTTCCTAATTCTGATAAAATGTAATTAATGTTTTTATCCTCTTTTTTTCTAAATTCGGAGAGAGAAGAGTAGAGAGAGAGGAAGAGAGTGATAGAAAGAGAGATAGAGAGAGAGAGAGAGAGAGAGAGAGAGAGAGAGAGAGGGTTTGGAAATAACAGTCAGCTTGCAAAATGTTTTCGAACTTGATCGGATTTGTCACTCACGAATATACGGTGCAGATCAGGATTTAAAAAGAAATGAAATGATAATTTAAGAAAGTATGATGTGTGTTCCATTAACGGGCAATTTTCTAAGTAAAAATTACTTTAACATCAAAATAACAAATTAGTACCAAAGTAAAATCTCAGTTTTTATATAAAAAGGCACTTCTTGAATTTAGCAATGTGCCTGATTTAACGGATTCTTATTTATCAAATAAGGTTGAATTGTTCTTAATCTGTAAGCACATATCTGAAAAACCGACAGAGAGAGAGAGAGAGAGAGAGAGAGAGAGAGAGAGAGAGAGAGAGAGAGAGAGATCCAATGATGGAAACCTATTACTTGCCTTCATCCTGATTATTAGTGCCATTGCTTTGAAACCGCGAGAGAGAGAGAGAGAGAGAGAGAGAGAGAGAGAGAGAGAGAGAGAATCCCTCTTTTGCTTTTGGCAAGAAAGCGGGTTGATTTCCCCAGGGCTTCGTTGCTAACGGATGTTGCCTTTCCCTGTTCCTACACCCGTTTACATTCCCAGAGTCTCATTTTTGGAACAACATATTAAAACCCGCGAAGAGAGACGTCTCGAGCCAAAGCAGGTAAATCACAGGCTTCAAAATATCCGCACATTAGATTACCCGCATTTTTGGGGTTCATATTTTGGTTAATCAGGAACATCTTTAGCTTCTCGATGAAACACTGGTTGGAAATCTGAAGTTTCTGTTTAATATTCTGGATTAATGTTTAGGTTAATCAAGATAAACAGCTGGTTTAAAACCTTACATTTCTGGTTAATATATTGGGATACTCAAGAACCCCTTTAGACCCTTGATAAGTAACTGCTTGGTTAAATATTCCTTGATTAACAACTACATGGAAATCTTAAATTTGTGGTTAATATTTCTGGTTAATATTCCGCTTTCTAATTCCTTGATGAACGACTGGTTAGAGGTCTGGAGATTCTGGTTAATATTTTAGGATGATTTTTCGGTTAATGGAGAACATTTCGAGATCCTAGAAAACAATTGGTTAGAAATGTTAATTTCTGGTAGAACTTCGGTTAATAGAGACCACCTCCAGCTCGTAAATAAGTAACTGATGCGAGAACTTAAATTTCTGGATACTTTTTTTATTAACATTACAAAAAAAGAAGAAAAAAAAAGATGAGAATAGGAAGTGAAATTTTCAGAAATCCCCACCCCACCGCAGAAGTCTGGTATAAGAAGGAAGGGCCAACAACTTCACACTTGAAGACTTGAGAAACCAGACGGCTGTAATACACTTCTAGGGCCACTCGTGCCCCTATCTCAAAACCAAGGCCTCGGTCTGAAAGCCATATAGTGAATAAAAACAATACACAAATATAAATATAGGATTATAAATCTATGGCAATGATTAATTATTATCAGAGACATAGTCGGCTATCTTATAACTGATACCCAAGACCTAGTGAGCTACCTTCTAATTGATACCCAAGACCTAGTGGGATACCTTACATTTGATACCCAAGAACTAGTGAGCTATCTTTCAGTTGATACCCAAGATCTAGTGAGCTGTCTTCCAATTGATACCCAAGACCTAGTGGGGCTACCTTCCAACTGATACCTAAGACCTAGCAAGCTATCTTCCAATAGATGCCTAGGACCTAGTGAGCTATCCTTCAATTGATACCCAAGACCTAGTGAGCTATCTTCTAAAAGATAACTAAGACCTAGCGAGCTATCTTCCAATAGATACCTAAGACCTAGTGATCTTCGAATAGATTCCTAAGACCTAGCGAGCTAGCTTCAAATAGATTCCTAAGACCTAGTAAGCTATCTTCCAATAGATACCTAAGACCTAGTGAGCTATCTTCCAGTAGATTCCTAAGACTTAGTGAGCTATATTTCAATTCATAACCAATACTGAGTAAGCTATCTTCCAGTAGATACCTAAGACTTAGTGAGCTATCTTCCATTTGATACCAAAGACCTAGTGAGCTATCTTCCAATTGATACCTAAGACCTAGTGAGCTATCTTCCAATAGACACCCAAGACCTAGTGAGCTATCTTCCAATAGATACCTAAGACCTAGTGAGCTATCTTCCATTTGATACCAAAGAACTAGTGACCTATCTTCCAATTGATACCCAAGACCTAGTGAGCTATCTTCAACTGACACCCAAGACCTAGTGGTCTATCTTTCACCTGATATCCAAGACCTAATGAGCTCTCTTCCGTTCTTCACAATATTGTTTCATTTCTTCCTTCATGCTAAAAAGAGAAGAAAAACTTTATTTCCTCCTATTTCCCGGTTCCCTGAGGGAGATGCCTCGTCTGTAGTCTATGTGGTAGCCATTGCTCAAAAGATCTTTCCAGGATCAAAGGCAGACGCCGATTCTTAAGAGACTTCGAAGCGAGCCTCTGGAAAGAAGATACACCCTTTTATAAAGGGGGGAGAGAGAGCAGGAGAGAGTAGAGAGAGAGAGAGAGAAGAGAGAGAGAGAGAGAGAGAGGAGTTCATTTCTCCAAGAAAGGAATCGAAAATTGCAAGAAAAGATGTGTATATATATCTTGTCTAGGTAGAGAGAGAGAGAGAGATTTTCAATTCTCCTTCAAATGAAATAAAAACTGAAAGAGAGAGAGAGAGAGAGAGAGAGAGAGAGACCTTACCTTACAGACCTTACATCTTGTTCGGGTTGCCCCAGGTCCCTCAGTGTGAGGCACCTCTAATGTCTACCAGAGAGTTGCTAGTACATCTTCCGGTATATTTTGCATCTTCCAATCTTGGATGGTCTGGGATGCAGTTTAGATATTTGTCGAGCTTATTCTTAAACATCTACGCTCACTCCTGATATATTCCTCAGATGAGCTGGCAACGCATTGAATAGACGCTGCATTATCGGTGCTGGTGCGTAGTGGATTAATGTCCTGTGGCTTTTCCTTATTTTTCACCTGGTATAGTTTTGGGCACTATTAATCTACCTCTGCTTGCTCTTTCTGATATTTTTAGTTCCATGATATTTTCTGCTATTCCTTCTATCTGTTTCCATGCCTGAATTATCATGTAGCGTTCTCTTCTCCTTTCTAGACTATATAATTTTAAGAATTGTAGTCTTTCCCAGTAGTCTAGGTCCCTTAACTTCTTCTATTCTAGCTGTAAAGGACCTTTGTACACTCTCTATTTGTGCAATATCCTTTTGATAGTGTGGGTACCATATCATATTGCAATATTCAAGTGGACTACGAACATATGTTTTATAAAGCATATCATGTGTTTCAGCTTTTCTTGTTTTGAAGTGCCGTAACAACATTCCCATTTTGCTTTACATTTTGCCAACAGAGTTGCTATTTGTTCATTGCATAACATGTTCCTATTCATCATCACACCAAGGTCTTTAACTGCTTCCTTATTTGTGATGGTCTCATTATTAGGTCCCTTATATGCATATAGCTTTCTTTCTCTGTCTCCATAATTTTATTGATTCAAATTTATCAGAGTTAAATACCATCCTATTTACCTCTGCCCAATCATATACTTTGTTAAGGTCTCTTTGTAGAGCGTTCCTATCTTCATCACAAAGTAATTTCTCTACTTATTCTTGTGTCATCTGCGAAACTACTCACTACCGAATCCTTAACATTATTGTCTATGTCTTCAATCATAATAACAAACAGTATTGCAGCTAACACCGT
The DNA here is from genome assembly GCF_015104395.2 of Macrobrachium nipponense. Taxonomy (NCBI): domain Eukaryota; kingdom Metazoa; phylum Arthropoda; class Malacostraca; order Decapoda; family Palaemonidae; genus Macrobrachium; species Macrobrachium nipponense. Next base: position 56,880,756 of record NC_061109.1, read on the forward strand.
ACCTTGCAGGCACACCGGATATTACCTTGGCTTCATCCGATTTTCTCGTCGTTTGCAATAACTATCTGTTTTCTGTTGTGTAAAAATTCTTTTAACCATCTTCCTACTTTATCCACGATATTGTGTTTTCTAATTTTCTTCGCTAATATATTATGGTCTACTTTATCAAAAGCTTTTGCAAAGTCTAAATAAACCACATCTGTTTCATTTCCGCTTTTCATATTTTTGAATATGTTCTCACGGTGGACTAACAGTTGGGTTTGTGCACTTTTTCCGGGTACGAAACCATGTTGTCCTTTATTAAACAAATTATTTTTTATTAAATTGTTTCATAATATTTTTTCTTCATTACCCTTTCATACACTTTCATAATATGTGATGTAGACTCCCACAGGCAAACCTATATTACTTGCCTCTAGTCTTGATCCACTTTTGAAAGTAGGGGTAATAATATAGCTAATTTGTGCTCATCATAAATCTTGCCTGTATCTACACTTTGTCTTAATAATATTGCAAGTGGCTTTGCGATAGAATGAACTACTTTCTTTAACAAAATAGCAGGAATTCCATCAGGCCCTGCAGCAGCTCCATTTTTAATTTCATTAATAGGCCTGCACAATATCAGCTTCATTAATATCTATGTCAGCTAAATATTCACTATTTTTCATCCCTTACTTCTATATCATTATCTTCATTATCTATTCTAGGGGTGAATTCTCTCTTCTATCGTTCTGCCAGTATGTTGCAAATTTCCTTTTTTTCATTCGTTAATCTCCCTTCAATTCTCAGAGGGCCTATTTCTATTCTTCTTTTATTCATCTTCTTCGCCATATGAGTATAATAGTTTGGGGTTTTGCTTGATATTTAATAGGGTTTTTTCTTCCAAGTCCCGTTTTTTCATTTTCTTTTGATTGTATAATCTTTTGTTCTGCATTTTCTATCTTACTTTTTAGTTCTATAACTTTCCATGCATTTTTTTCTTTTGCAAGACCTTTTTTGTTTTCTTTTTTTTTTTTCCACTTTCTTCTGATTTTCTGGAACAAGATCCTTCTGTCTCTTGGTATGCATGAATGATGTTTACTTTTCTTCTTCGGTATATATTTTTCCACTATTTTTCTCCAATATTTGATATAATATCTCCGTATTTACCCTTATGTCATCACTTACGAAAATGTTATCCCAATCTTTGTTAATCTTCATTAATTTCTGACCATTTTATATTTTTACTGTAGAAGTTGTATTTTCCAATCCTTCCCACTTTTTTCATTTCTTGCTTATCTCTATTTTCACTTGCTTTGGAATGAACTGTTAATTCTATGACATTATGGTCTGAAATACTCGCATTATAAACTATTATTTCTTTAACATAATTCATCTCGTTCACAAATACTAGTCTAAAGTATTTTTCCTTTCTTGTTGGCAGGTGATTTATTTGTTGAATGTTGTATTCTAGTAGCATATCTAATAGCTTTTCAAATTGCCTTTTATCTTCTGCACTACTATTACTCTCTTTTTTATATGTATAAGTACAACCACAATCTCCTATTCGTTCTTTCCATTCTACGAAAGGAAAGTTGAAGTCACCAGATAGGAGAATAGTCCAGTCCTTGTGATTTCTACATATATCATCCAATTTTTCAATTATTAAGTCAAACTCTTTAGTATTAGGAGGTCTATATATTACTATGTTCATCAGAGAGAGAGGGAGAGAGAGAGAGAGAGTGTTCCATTTCTTCTTCAAATGCAATGAAGAGAGAGAGAGAGAGAGAGAGAGAGAGAGAGAGAGAGAGAGTGAGTTTCAACTCTCCTTCAAATGAAATAAAAACTGAAAGAGAGATAGAGAGAGAGAGGGAGATAGTTCCATTTCTTCTTCACATGCAATGAAAACGGAGAGAGAGAGAGAGAGAGAGAGAGAGAGAGAGAGAGAGAGAGATTCATTTCTCCAGGAAATTAAACGAAAACTACAAGAAAATATGCGTATATATACACAGTATATCTTGTCCTTCAAGGTTGTGTTTCTGTGCGTGTGTGTGTGTTCGAGAGAGAGAGAGAGAGAGAGAGAGAGAGAGAGATCCATTTTTCCTTCAAATGAAATGAAGAGAGAGAGAGAGAGAGAGAGAGAGAGAGAGAGAGAGAGAGAGAGATAGAGAGAGAGAGAGAGACCTCCATCCTGCTTAGAATGGCAACCAGACTCCAAAAGGAAAGGAATCCATCACGAGGAGAGGCCCTTTTCGGTTCCCTCTCCTCCGCAGGACTCATACACCGACCCCGGGTAATTGATTCTGAGGAGACCTCAGGTCAGACAAGACGTCGATCTCAATTAGGAGGTCTCTTCAGGATAAATTACCCTTAACGGTAATTAGGATCTGACCTCATATCTGGGGCTGTTTGTCTTCTGGAGCATCAGGTTGAGTGCTGTCTCCATCCATCTTAAAGCCTGTGTCTATAGGTACACACACACACACAATACATTTATGTTATATGTATAATATATACGTATATATTATAAATATATATATATTATAATATATATAATATATACATAATAATTCTATATTATATATAATATAATATATATATATAAAATTATATATATATATATTATAATATAATATATAATATATAATATATATATACGTTATATTATAATATTATATATAATATATATATTATATATATAGATATTATATATCTATATATATATATATATATATATATAATATATATATATTTATACTATATATATATATATATATATGTATGTACTGACTTAAGAATTGGCCTATTGATGAAATGTTATTTTCTCGTGGTGTCAACTATTAGTTACAATTAGAAAAGTTCTATTATTATTATTATTATTATTATTATGATGATGATCATGATGATGATGATGATGCAGCCCTGAAAAAATAGGTGATTTATGTGTCAAATCTTCGCCGATAGCAAAATACCCCAAACCGATATCAAACCATTTTAAACGAATTTTATAACCTTTCCCCTGCTTTCACTCGCTTTCTCTTTCACAGCAGCATCTGCAGCAGCAACAGCTCGAACAGCGCTGCTGCTATTATCAACAGAATCCGGAGGTCAACCGAATTTTAATCTAAGTGGCCAGCGTTGTTTTCCCAAAGTCTCTTATCCCCAGGAATTATGCCCTGTTTACTAAACCCCGTTGGGTCGTGTGTTCAAATATTGCGAGGTCAGAGTGCGCTGGTGGGATGGCCTCATTCCCCCACTTTTAACATTTTTTTTTTTTTATTGAATTTATTTTTGTTCTATTTTTCAATTTTGCGGATTTGGGAAACGACTGCTCCTGATTCACCCACTTTAACTTTTTTTTTCATTTTTGAATTATCTTTATTTTTTTTTATATTATGGATTTGAGAAATTTACTGCTCTCGATTCGCCCACTTTATATATTTTCATATACATTTGAATTTTTTTAATAATCGGATTGTGGGATTTTGGAAATTATTAGCCCATGGAGGCTAACTGAAGTCATGTCGTAATGTATGAGTTTACGTTCATTTTGGGTCAATGTTTAAGGTGCCTTTATTATTACTGCTGTTGTTGTTAGTATCATTATCAATATTGTTTGGATTTTGGAAATTATTAGCCATGGACACTATTTTAAGTTATGTACTGATCAGTCATTTTTTTTTTTTGTGGTGGGGGTGGGGTGAAGGAATGTTTAAGCTTCTTTTATTATTATCATTATTCACCCAAGGCTGTTCCCTCCCACACAGCCTATATCCAAATGATTCAACTCCAAACTGTCACTTTGCATATTTTTCCTTAAAAAAACGTAAAAAAAAAGGGGGGGGGGGGGGGGGGGAAGAGGTCAAGCCAGTATATAAAATTCCGAACGACGATTACTCTCTGGACTCGAAAATATTAAACTCTGCGCATGCGTGGTCTCCTCACTAAAAGTCAAAGGTCAATACCTGGTCGATGGGGGTCATTCAAGCTTTGAGAAAGCCAATCAAGCGTAAATTACAAAAAAAAATAAAAAAAGGGAATTAAGAAAAGACAGAGAACAAAGTCCAGGATCATTAATCAGGTTCTAATCTTTCGCCAAATTTATAATGCCGTGAGAATTAAGGGGAACTCAAATAGAAGAAAGGTTTTCTTTAACCACAAAAATATTCTCTTTAATAATAATAATAATAATAATAATAATAATAATAATAATAATAATAATAATAATAATAATAATAATAATAATAATAGTAATTGAAAAATAAACCCACAAAATCACTGTGTAACGTGTTTTATTTCTAAGTATTTACATTTAATTTTACTCCACACTCGAGTACTTTCAGGCCCTATCTGTGGCCCATTTTCAAGAGATGTGTAGGTTGTCAGCCTGGTCAATAATAATAGTAACATGGGTCTCGAAATAGAGAAAAGTCCACAGTTATGTATGGGTACCAATACTTTTAAATATATTGGTACCCACACATAACTGTGGTTTATTTCTATAATAATAATAATAATAATAATAATAATAATAATAATAATATTGAAGTAGATCCTCTCTTAAAGATGTCAGTGTTAAAAAGGATGGCTGCGTCATTAGAATTGTACATTGAGTCTTCGCAATTTTTTTCATAATTCTTTTCTATTCTACGCTAATAATGGACATTAGCTAATTCATGTCCAATATTAACGTGGAAGGGAAAAGAATTATAATGAATTTTGAGAATCCTTAATATGAAATTAACTCGAATAATTAAAAATAATAACCTAAGTCATCCTATTCGACTGGGTGGTATTTATAGTGTGGGGTTCCGGGATGCATCCTGCCTTCATAGGAGTCCATCACTTTTCTCACTATATACGCTGTTTCTAATAGCACACTCTTCTGCATGAGTCCTAGAGCTACTTAGGCATCTAGTTTTTCCAGTTTCCTTTTCAGGGATCTTGGGATCGTGCCTAGTGTTCCTATGATTATGGGTACAATTTCCAAGGCATATCCCATATCCTTCTTATTTCTATTTTCAGGTCTTGATACCTATCCATTTTTTCTCTTTCTCTCTTTCTTATCTACTCTGGTGCCCCATATTGCGACATCAATGGGTGATACTTTCATCTTGATTTTGTCAATCAATGTCACGCCCAGTCTATTTGCACGTACCAACCTATCTATTCTGATACCATGGTCCCAGTGGATTTTTGCCTGATCGTTTTCCATCACTCCTTCAGGTTGGTGTTCGTACCACTTATTACATGCAGAAGAGTCTGCTACTAGAATAGGGCACATACTAAGGAAATTGATGGACTCCTAAGGAGGTAGGATGCATCCCGGAACCGAACGCTATAAAAACCATCCAATCGAGTAGGAGGACTGTGGTAGACAAAGAGAAAAAAATTATTATAATAGACCTAAGTTATTCCTTTTCCTTGCTAAGAAACCCTACACAATAAGGCAAAGAATGCTTTGATAATTAGTCTAGATTATTATTACTTTTCCTTGCTGAAAAAACTTTCCCTGATATAGTGATGAGGAATTATAACCTGACCAAGAGCTAAGTGTTTATTACAACTCCGGGGCCATAGTTTCGGGTTGGCTGGGACGGGCTTTCTCTTTCTAGACCCTTGGCTGGCTGGCCAGACCACCTGACCTCGCTTGACACATTTGGGGATAATAGGAACCCATCGCCGCTAATTGACTGATTGATTAGGGCAGAGAGCAGCTGGAAGGCGCGGCCAAGGGTACTCTGGACTGATATTGTGAATGGCAGTCCAGAATTTGGGGGTTAATTAGGGACTTTTTGCCGAAAAAAATTGGGAAATTCGTGTTTCATGAACAGTAGTTTCCCGTGACAGGAGATACAAAATGAAAATTAAGCTGAGAAAGTCTCTCTCTCTCTCTCTCTCTCTCTCTCTCCAGTTTTATTTTCTGTTCAGAGAATGATGAAGGAATGGACCCCGCGCAATGTATGCAACAACAGAAACGAGAGTCTCTCTCTCTCTCTCTCTCTCTCTCTCTCTCTCTCTCTCTCTCTCTTTCTAGATATATGCCTAGTACGTAACTAATAATACAACCTTTCAGTACAGCTCAGTACAGAATACGAAAGAAGCACTGCGCAATTGCATTTCTTTTTGTTTCTTCTGAAAAAAATTTCTAGCACTGAATATATAAACAACGAGGTTCTCGTGTGTCAATTAGTCACGAGGGAAGATCAGAAGTGGCCGGGTGTGGCGTTTTCGTTCCGCTAGAAGGTGTTTTTCGTCACCCTCAACCGAATTACGAATGTGGAAATCCGGTCGTCTCGAATTATCGCCAGCTATCTGTCTGTCCGTTTATCTGCGACAGCTGTCTGTACCTACCGAGATAAACACCAGAACTAGATAAACTCCAGAGAGAGAGAGAGAGAGAGAGATAGAGAGAGCATTCTTCAGTAAGCTGTTATCTAACTATTGAAGTCGAATAAGGAGCAATGATCAGAGAGAGAGAGAGAGAGAGAGGAGAGAGAGAGAGAGAGAGATTGAGAGAGAGAGAGAGAGAGAGAGGAAGCATTCTCAGGCAAGCTATTCCTTGCCAATTTGAAGACGAAACGAGAGAACAATGTTGGAACGAATAAATAAGATCAAAATAAACAGCAACACTAATGCATAAGAAAATGTACGATCATGGAGTTCCAGACACTATAGAAGAGAGAGAGAGAGAGAGAGAGCATGAAACAAGGGTAGGAAATATTCAGATATTCCGATGGCAAAAAGCATCTGGCTACCCCAGCAAGAGACAGAGAGAGAGAGAGAGAGAGAGAGAGAGAGAGAGAGGAGGGTATCGTTGTCCCCTCCCCTACCCAATTGAGAGCGACGGGAGATATCAGTGTGGCTACGAGATAAGAATATCCGGAACTTTTTCTCCTGACGGGGAGGACCCGATTGACACGTCGGGAAAATAGAGTTCTTTGGGAGGCCGGTTGGATTTTCAGTGACGCCCCGGTGCCTCTTGTTTTATTTGTTTATTTATTTGTTTGTTTATCTTATCGGTCAAGGTTCTTTACTGTGTGTCTTGTTTATTAATAATTTAAGCACTTAAGTCATTTATACAGTAGAGATTACGTTTTATGATATCAATTCAGTTACTTTGTTTATGTGACTTTAACCTCTAATTAAATGGTAGTGAATTGTTGTTGAAGAATAATGACACAAATATACAAAAACTCTTCCACCCCCTCTCTCTCTCTCTGTTGATATATATATATATATATATATATATATATTATAATATATATATATATATATATATATATATATATATATATATATATATATGTGCACACGTATACACACGCACACACACATATATATATATTATATATATATATATATATATATATATATATATATAATATAGATATATATAATATAAAGTACACTTATATTATATATATATATATATATAATATAAGTTACACAAGATAATAGCAAAAGCAGAAAGAGGAGATCAATTATTGGAGAAAAAATACATTTAAAAAACTAAGAAAAAAATCTATAAAAATATTGATACATGATTAAAATACAAGGCGAATTGTTTTAGGGTAGAAATCCATTGGATCTTCGCTTGAACGGAAGTCGGGCAGATTTCATCTCATCTCAAACGCATAGCATCTAACCGAGATAACATACCACGTCACATTCCTCGCTTCCTACCGCCAAATTTAAAGAGGGCCAAAGAGCTCTCTTTGACACTAACCTGTGTTCTTAACATCGCAGAACTACGGGATCTTAGAGTGATAAAAATATTGAAGAGTAGCGGTGTTTCACTAATGTAGGTTTTATGGTCGCCATAAAACAGGTCGAGTTTGCAGATACCTATCTAACCTTTTATGTTGGCTAAGACGACTGTGCTGCGTATTCTGTTGTTTACTGATTAATTTGTTTATTTCTATGTTTATTCGATGAATATATTTATATAATATATATAATATTTATTTTTTTTAACTATATCTATATCTATATATATTTATATAATTATATATATTATATAATATTATATATCTTATATATCTCTATATAAGGATATACATATTGAGTGGTTTATATATATATATATAATATCTATTTTCATATATATATATATATTATATATATATGAAAAATGGAAAAAACGAGAACTGCCAACCCCCATTTTCCTCCATGGCATTACTTTTATTTATACATAAACATCACGTTTTATATATTTAGTGATCAAGTTATTGATATAATTATATATATATATATATATATATATATATATATGTTGGATATATATAGATTATATATATATATTATATATATAGATGTATATATATCTATTATATATATAATAATGTATGATATATATATATATTATATATATTATATATATATATATATATATATGATTCTATGAGAGAAGAGAGAGAGAGATTTCATTGCACACATAAACACATCAATATGCGCATCATAATTCTAAAAACACACGCAAACCCACAGGATTTGACAAAACAACTCGGTAAGCCTTCAAACCCACAAACGCAAACTCAAATCTTATGGAAATCAACAAGAGCATGCATCCAAGCGCACAAGCTCGCCCTACAACTCGTCAACACGCACGCCGACAGGAACACGGGAACACCGTAATGAGAAAGGCAATTATTAACAAATATATATCTCGCAATGTTTCAGTCAGCTGTTAATAACTAATTCCACGCCAGTCGTGATTTTCATTTCTTTTATTAAAAGCGGGACGTTCAAACAACGCAATTTCTTCGGGATGACTCGTCGCGTTGTTGTCAGCTTGACGTTTAATAACGAATAACATTTGGGAATGGAAATGTAACGCCTGTTTTCGGTGCCCTGCGGGCTTAGGGAGGGGTGCGGGGAGGGGGGGAGGGGATGGGGGGAATGGGCCGGTATCCCTAGGGGTGTTAGGGTGGGGTTGCATATCCAATTTCACCCGCTGCTTATCTTCTTTTATTTTCATTTTTTTGCGCAGATAGGAAATCCTGTCACGATGTATATATATATATATATATATATACTATATATATATATATATATATATATATATATATATATATATATATATATATATATATATATATATATATATATATATATATATATATATATATATATATATATATATATATATATATATATATATATAATATACATATTATATATCGACAGTTTATTTAGAAAATAAAAAATGAAAAATGTCGAACACATATTCCACTGATGAGGAAGAGAGCTTTGATTTTAAAAAAATTAGATATTTATGGTAGGTATCGTTTCAAAGTTCTGAAGGATTGCTGAAATTACAGCAAAAATATATATTTAGAGGCGCGTAGAATATGCATGTGTATGTATGTATATATATAATATATATATAAATATGTACATATATATATATATATATATATGATATATAACATATAATAACATATAAAATATTAAATAAATTAATTATTAAATATAATAAATATAAAATTATAATATATATAAATATCTAAATATATATAATCATATATAAAGTTTACATTTTAGTGTTCTATACCTATACCGTCATTTCCATACAACTATCCACTAGAAATGAAAAGACCACAAATATATAAGTCCGTAAACTGAAACAGATACTCGAATCAGAAAAGTTACAACTCGCATTACATGAGCAAGGAATAAATTGGTATGACCTGACATCATCGTATTATTTTCTCTAATGACTTATAATTACTACAATTGACTTATAATTACTTATAATTACCTACCATTAGATAGACTCGGCTTTCACGGCCATCCTACATTTTTTTTCATAACTAATAAGCCTACTTTTACGTGATATCGATTACACGGTCCAGCGATCGCTAAAAAAGGTGTTCCATCATCCTAAAAAGATCTGACATTGTTTTGGAGATTCTAGATTATTCACTAGATCATTGAAGCCATACACATACATATACATACATAGACACACACACATATATAATATATATCATGTATATATATATTATATATATATATATATATATATAATATATATATATATATATATATAATATATATATATATATATAAGTATAAAAGAGAGAGAGAGAGAGGAGAGAGAGAGAGAGAGAGAGAGAGAGAGAGAGAGAGAGAGAGAGATTCTCTCATTCATCAATCTCGAAAAGTTACTCAGGAAAGTACTGCACTGTCCCAAGTTTAATAATATAAGATGCCCCCTTAGATGGTCGTGTGCCAGAGAGAGAGAGAGAGAGAGAGAGAGAGAGGAAGCGGGCATAACCCCAGCCAAATCCCGTGACTGCCAGTGAGATTTTTTATGAGTACTGGTTGAGTCAGCGACGATGTACCTAAAGCAATTCACCGTTGGCATGTATTCATTTTGTTCCTTGACGCCAGTGGAGCTCTCTGTGTCATCATAACTTTCCTCCAATTGTTTGACCTAATTCATTACATCTGAGAAATTTATAACTTGTTAGACATAATTTCAAAAGTTCTAATATCAATCTCACAACTGCCAACATTTCCTGTGGTTCACAGGAGCCCGGTGATCACTTGTCAACTTCGTTTTAAACTTGTGTGCGTGTGTGTCCACGCTACACTAAAACATGTCGTAAACACATGTGAGCGACTTATCTCCTACATATCACCAACATTTTACAAAGAAGTCAAAGGCTTTCCAACTTATCACATACATATCTCCAACAGGTTGAACACAAGTCAACGCCTTTCTTCATTACAGTAAAACTTAAGCACACGGCAGCAACTCATTGCATATACTATATTATATATAGATATACGTATGTGTGTGTATATTTATGTATATACACACACAAATATATGTATAAGCGAATACCACAGGAAAATGATAGGCAGAAATCCAAGCGCTTTCGTCTTTGCAATGTCTCAGTAAAGACGAAAGCGCATGGATTTCTGCCTATCATTTTCTTGTGGTATTCACTTATTTAATGAAGTCACGTGCATCTACTGTGATCTTTTAAGCACACACACCACACACATATATATATGTATATAAATTTACTTTCAACAGTAACCTAACAGTGTACTATGAAGGAATCTGTAAAGCCACGCGTTATAAATAGTAATCCTGCAAAGCCAGCCGAAAGCGCGCACGCGCGCAAGGGAAAGCTATTGCACAGGAAAGCAACAGCATCGCAGACGAATTCCCTACGACGAGAACCTGTCAGCCATACAAATCCAGCAAATCCCTTTTACTGTCCCGGAAAAGAATCAAATCGAGCCGACGTATTGGATGTCAACCTAAAAGGAAAGAAATTAAATTTACCCATTTCCTACAACTCCAGAGAGAGAGAGAGAGAGAGAGAGAGAGAGAAGAGAGAGAGAGAGCTATCCGCATGCATATTCAAATTGCTCCACCGGTCCTGCCCAAAAAAAGAAGAGGAGGAACAAGGTCCAGTTCATGAACGTATGGAGGGAATATTAATAAAGGCGATAAAAACGTTAGGAAAAGAATGAGATAAAAGTTGTAATAAAAATAAAAGAGAGAAGGGGCCGGGTGGCGGGTGGAGGGGGAGAAACAGAGACGAACTGAAGTCTTTCAAATGAGATCGAGAGGAAAGACTCAAATGATAAGAGTATTTTTTGGATGACTCAGAAAATATACTATTCATTGAAAGACTCAGATGATGATCTATTCTTTGAAGGACTCGGGTATTAATGCATTCTTTGGTGGACTCGATTGATAGAGCGTTTTTGAAAGACTCAAAAGGTAAAGCAATCTTTGCGCTATTCTTTGAAAGACTCAGAGGATAAAGTATTCTTTGAAAGACTGGAAGGATGGGGTACATTTTGAAAGACTTAAATGATAAGGTATTCTTTCAACGACTCAAGTGATTGAGTATTCTTTGAACGACTCAAGTGACAGAGTATTCTTTGAAACTTTCAAATGGTAAGGTTTTATTGAAAGACTCAAGTGATAAAGTATTATTTGAAAGACTTGAATTATGTATATATTTTCTGAAAGACTAGGGGGATTAGGTGTTCTTTGAAAGGCTAAATGATAACGTATATTTTGCAATACTCAAACTATATATATATATATATATATATAATATATATACTATATATATATATATATATATTATATATATATATATATATATGTGTGTGTGTGTGTGTGTGTGTGTGTGTGTGGTGTGCGTGCGCGCGCGTGCGAAAGGCTGCGATTTTAAGCACGGGTTGGCACACATGACGCACAGTTCCACAATCATTTACGCATCTCTGTGGAAATGCAGAATGTCCTAAAAAAATTCAAATATATATAGGATTTTCAGGAGTTCTCAGGCTCAATCAATCCTTTATTTCCTGTTGGGGACTTACAGCGGAAATGACATTCTTTCCTTGCTCAGAAAGCATTAGTTATTTTCTATTTTCGTTGGCAATTTCTCTTCTCTCTCTCTTTTCATTTCCAACTTTCTTTTTTTTTTCATTTTAAAGTTTTCTGTTTGCCCAAATATTAGCGGAAATGACACTTGTTTTTGTAAATGGAGATAAAATTGCATTAACTGGGAAAAATGTTCAAAAGTTTTTTTTTTCTCTCTGACACGGAAAGTGGGACAGAGCTGGATTTAAATGACAATTGTTTTTCCCAGGTTTCATATTTACTCCAAAATTTCATGCGAATTTGTGCTTCCGACCTATTCCTGCAATAATAATAATGATAATAATAATAACGCTTATAATGACGTAATCGCCATAAACAATTATTATTGTTGTTATTATTATTAGGCAAAATCAAACAAAAACTGACAAATAAACCATATGTCAATTTCGGGTATCTACCAAGGACCCCACGAAGACAACGAAAGCCAAACCGCCCTTATTAGCAGGATCCACCAAACATAACCCACAAAGCAGGACCCACTATAACCCACTAAGCAAGGTCCATTACAACCCAATAAGCAGGACCCACCAAATATAGCCCACTAAGTAGGACCCACTATAACCCACAAAGCAAGGTTCACCAAAACCCAATAGCAGGACCCACCAAATATAACCCACTAAGTAGGACCCAATTTAACCCACAAAGCAAGGTCCACTATAACGCAATAAGCAGGATCCACCAAATATACCACACACTATGTAGGACCAACTATAACCTACTTAGTAGGATTCACTATAACCCACAAAGCAAGGCCCACTATAACCCAATAAGCAGGAACCACCAAATATAACAAACTAAGTAGGAGCCACTATAACCCACTAACCCACCAAATCGTCAGGAGAGCCGAGATCATCACAGCTTCCTCAGCAAGCAGATTCCCCCAAACTGTGAATGTGGGCATATTGCATATTTCGCCCGGCCGTTTCCGGTCATTTCACGCAAGACGGGAGGCCATTCGCTTCCGGTGTGACGTCGTCGAGAGGGCGGAGGGCACGTGGGGGTGGGCGTGGGCGTGTGGGCTACTGGGGATACGGGTGAGAGGAGGGCAAGGAGATATGGTACAACGGACGAACTGGTAAATGTGGGATCAAGGTGTGGCGTTAAATATGACTTCTGAAAATGTACGTAGATACTGAAATGGAGTGCGGGTGTGGGCGTTTGCGTGACTGACTGTGGGCGTTTGTAGACGGGGTGAGTGGGGAGGGGAAGAAGTATGACATCGAGGACGAATGAGCAAATATGGGATCGAGGTGTGGCGTTAAATACGGCTTCTGAAAATGAAGACATTGTGGAAGTGGAAATATAAAGGTTACTGATGGCGATAGAGGGAGCTTTGTAACCCAACATAAAGGGAAAACGTACTCACTGATAAAAGGAAAATGTAGGTAGATGTGGTATTAAAGGGAACTTTGGCACACTGGAAAAAGAGAAAATGAAAAAACCTATATCATTGATGGAGATAAAAATGACACAAGGAAATGGTGTGATTGATTTTCAGTGTAATTTGTACCCCAAACAGTGAAAATGTCAAGTTACAGTGATTGTCACCATTGAAGGAGTTTAGAAACCTAAAATCAGTCTATGCCACTTATGATCATGTAAGGAAATCAATATGAAATTAGAAAAGTCATAATTGATACATAAAATTTATAGCACGCATTTGAGATATCGTTTGACGTCTACGTATATGAGTACGTGAAAAAGAATCCGCATGGGTGCTTGTAGTAAGTGTTATGTACGTATATGAGAGAGAGAGAGAGAGAGAGAGAGAGAGAGAGAGAACACCTAAGTAAAATTCAGTTGTATGGAAGAAGGACTCACAATTACGACCATTTCATATGGATAGGAATTTTACAACTGGGTTCCATAAAAATTTACCTGATTTGAGACCAGTTCTTCAACTTCATTAATACTTGACAAGATTCTTGATTCTCAACTAGCAGAGAGAGAGAGAGAGAGAGAGAGAGAGAGAGAGAGAGAGAGAGAGAGGGGGGGGGGGATAATGCAGATGACTGAACATTGTTTTCTTTACTTAAACTGGATCAAGATACAAATATCAAGTACTACATGCCAGGTGTTTACAACGCTATCTTTCATCCTCTCTCTAACTCTCAAACAAACACCAAGGCCAAGCCTTGCTCTACACACACACCCACACACCACACACCCCACACACCACACACACACACATATATATATATAATATATATATATATATATATATATTATATCTATATATAATATATAAAAATATATATATATGAATATATAGTTATATTATCTATATTCTGTTTATAGCTGGAATAATCCCGTTACATAGATAAGTAAATGCATTTCTTGCATGAATGTATTTTGCATACTCTGCCAAATGCACACACGTCAGAGCTTTGACAATCCTATTACCCATAATCCAGAATAAGAAAGAGAGAGAGAGAGAGAGAGACGAGAGAGAGAGGGAGAGATGAAGAAGAGAGAGAGAGAGAGAGAGAGAGAGGGGGGGGGGGGGGGGGGGGGAAGGGTATTTCAAAGTAGCTCCGGTCCTCACGATGCACGCAGACCAAATAACAAATTGATGACTCTTTATAAGTCTTCCAGAATATAGATCCTGACGCCACGCGTCCCTCCACACACCTGGAAAGCTGGCCGGCGCACGTCGTATAGGAACTGCTCAGGTATGTGGCGTGGGGTAGGAACCTCAGGGATTTTGAGGAGTCGCGGGATGTAGGGAGGGGGGGGGTGGGGGATGGAAGATGGGGCCAATATAACATGGGGAATCGGAATGGGTTAGAATTACCTCCGTACGGAACCTCATGGAAAGGCCTCAGAGATGAGACGGATCTATAGGTAATGAGGATTTTGGTGGAGGAGGGGGGGGGGGGGGCAGGGGGGGGAGCGGGGGAGATTAGACGGCCCGGCTGCTTAATGAGAGTATTTATGTGGAGAGGTAGGGGAACTCCCCTCCCCACACCCCTCTTCCCCGCCTCCCCGGAACAACCCCTCCAGTGTCCGGCCCGGTGAGAGGGAATTTTGTGGGAAAGCGGAAACTGCGGTTGAAAGGGATTGGGAGAATGGGGAATAAATAAGTGGATGATTCGCAAACAGAGAGAAATAATGAAAGACGGGAATCGTGAGAGAGCAGGATACTAGGACAGTTACAAAAGCAAATGAGAGTGAAGAAAGCCCCCAAGAGAGAGAGAGAGAGAGAGAGAGAGAGAGAGAGAGGAATAATAAAGGTAGGATACACAAAACAAAAGAGGGAAACGTGTGCGTCCTGTTTGCAGAAGCAGACAAAGAGAGAGTAAACCGAATGAGGAAGAGGAGGAGGAGGAGGAGGCAGCAGACGAAGAATTAGAGGGAAGTAGACACAAAAAGAGAGGAAGGGAGACCGTAATAGATTTCGCAGTGAACACAAACTCTAAAGACGCGGAAAAATGGGAGGCTGGGAAGGAAAGAGATAACAGACGAAAGGGTAATAAAAAGGAGCTGGGAGAAAATAAAAAGAGATAAAGGGGAGATCTTTACAATGAGAATAACTGAATGCAATAAAGGCAGGACTCTCCCCTTCATCTGAGAGAGAGAGAGAGAGAGAGAGAGAGAGAGCCTAATTTTTTATCAGTAAATGAATGTTTTGCGCTATCTGTCTGTTAGCCTGTTAGTCTGTGCTACAATTACTTTATACACTAGCCATTATTTTGAAACCATCTATCTATCCTTGTAACATATATAATAAATAATAATTAGAAAAACTACTGATTAATCTAACTTTGCCGTAAATCACTATATTTTCTTCAAACCAGTTAATTTTCAGACCAAATATATTAAAAATAAAAACAAAACTGGATACAGGTTTAAATAATTTTCATTTATTGTCGTAGCAACATTACGAAACCTATTTTCTTTAAAAAAAAAAAAAACAATAATAATTAAAAAGGAGAAACATTACTACACGATAATCCGTGTCCGAAGCTGTGTCTTTGGCCAGTAACGCCTGCTGGGGAATGTAGACTATTTCCTATTTATAAAATATTCATGAGCTGCCACTTTACCTGTAGAGGTCATATAGTGTATAATTCTGAATAGTCTTAACTATTTAATTTTTCGGCACGAGCAACTTTATTTGAAGTGCATTGAATAGAGTTATTTTAAATTAAAAGTCTTGCAACGTGCATTCAGCTTTCTATTTGTGGGTGTGTGCATAAGTGAAATTATTGTTTTTGTACCTCTTTGAATCGTTTCTTTGACTTCTGTTTCGTTTCATACGGATTCTCTCTCTCTCTCTCTCTCTCTCTCTCTCTCTCTCTCTCTCTCTCTCTCTCCTTCTCTCTCTCTCTCTCTCTCTCTCTATATATATATATATATATATATATATATATATATATATATATATATATATATATATATATATATATATATATATATATATATATCATATATATATGCATATACACGTGTGTGCGTGTGTGTACACATCAATACATCAGGCCACAAGCCATTGTTATTTACTTTTCTTGGAAACACTTGAGAAAAAATTGGGGGCAAACAACCCTCCAAACTTAAGAAGCAGGATTAGCCACTAAGGTAATCTTCCACAATCTCTCTCTCTCCGTTCTCTTCCAAGTCTCGTGTCCAATCACCTTTCTCCCTGGATCTCCCTCCAACTCCCCATCTCCACCGCTCGTCGGTATCTTCTCTCCTATTCTCCCGTTTCGCGTCCTCTCTCCTCATCTCTCTCTCTGTATTACACTCTCCTGGGCTCCTGGATTAAACGCAGAGTAATTAAAACCTCTGAAGAAGAGATATGCAACTTCGGGAACCGTGGTTATTAATATGAATAGCGGCTATGAAGTGATGTTACGTTAACCTTGTTATTAAAAAACATTTGGCCACACTTACTTCGAACAATAATGGTCTTCACTTCTTTACTCCCTATTTCTCTTTTATTATAACCAAAATCCCTTTTTCATTGCCGTTAGTTTTCTTTTTATTAATGACCTTAAGTCTTCTTTCTATTTTTTATTTTATTTTTAGACGAAATATTTCAGCGTTAAAATTATATTTTCGTACTCTATTGTTTGCTCATTACAGGAACCGTATTTCTCGCTAATTGCCACAGTCGTATATCGTCATTCTCTTTGTGCTGTTCCTCTCCTTTCTCTCTTCTTCATTTTCTTAGGCGAATAACGCAAGAATTCCTTCATTTTCTCTCGTTTTCTTTGTTCGGTTCGGGATTCCTTCTTTGTTCGGTTGGGGATTCAACTCTTAGACTACGAAGCGATTTGTTAAACTTCGATTTTAAACTCGCATGACATTTTCGCAAATGCAATCTTTATTCAAACTATCCTGCCTGTGGCTTCCTGTTTCTCTCCCTCCCTGTCAGCAACGGATATCCTGTACACTCTCTCTCTCTCTCTCTCTCTCTCTCTCTCTCTCTCTGGTGTCCTCACCCTGTCTCCAGTAACAGTCGCACTTTGTCTCATATCACCTTGTCCCGGGATGATTCTCATGTTCAACAAGGGGTCTCCAAGGGAGGCTGCTGTGACCTTTCTACCCTCATTCCTCAGCAGAAGAATATCATTCTTGTGCTACTGATTAGTCATCTACGAAGGTGTTGTTCTTGTGCTACTGATTAACCCGGCTAAAATTGGCTTTTATTCCTTACATTTTTTTAGCCATATATGAAGCTGATTTGAGCCTTCTCTCTTGCTACAGCTTTTGTAATTCTCTTTGATTCATTAGGCTCTACTTTCCTTCTAAACCATTCGTTGCTGAAGCCTTTGATGGGACGTTGTGAAAACGAATCTCATTTGGGGAGGAGTGCAGTCTATGGCGGGACTTTGAGTTCATCTGGTGCGTGAATGTGTTTACATGTGCACACACATATATGTTTGTTTGTATGGTGTTTTTACGTTTCATGGAACCAGTGGTTATTCAGCAACGGGACCAACGGCTTTACATGACTTCCGAACCACGTCGAGAGTGAACTTCTATCACCAGTAATACACATCTCTCACTCCTCAATGGAATGCCCGAGAATCGAGCTCGCGGCCACCGAGGTGGCACGCCAACACCATACCGACCAAGCCACTGAGGCGCTACACGCATATGTGAAACATGTGTCTGAGGCCATCGGATATCTGACAGTTTACCTGTGATCTAAGCTTCAAAATCCATTTCACACTCGTCATCCTTAGTCGCTTCGTCTTTTTCATTTATTGATGCCTTTCCTTTATTTTCGGTCATCCTCTCCTTTCCTCAATTCGCAGATTAGGGTCATTAAAACTTTTTCCTACAGCAAGCATTTTCAACAGCTCTCATTCCGTTTCCACCCTCCTGAGGACT